>NC_051154.1:9636080-9746080 GCF_013339745.2 Dermacentor silvarum | reverse complement strand
CCGCCGCGGCTGCTTAGTGGCTATGGTGTTGGGCTGCTGAGCACGAGGTCGTGGGATCGAATCCCGGCCACGGCGACCGCATTTTGATCGGGGCGAAATGTGAAAACACCCGTGTGCTTAGATTTGGGTGCACGTTAAAGAACCCCAGGTGGTCCAAATTTCCGGAGTCCCCCACCTACGGCGTGCCTCATAATCATATCGTGGTTTTGGCACGCAAAACCCCATAATTTAATTTCTATTTTAATGTTCGCTGGCTTGCGCTACATGTAGCGACAAGAGACGGATGCTGCCTCGGGGATTCGCCGTATTGTTGCGAGAGTATAATTTAACGTAGTAGCGGCGCTACACAAGGAGGGTCGAAACAATGCGTCGAAGAGCAATTACTGATGCAGTTTATTAGGCGAACTTGTGCCGGCATAGAAACTCGGCGGCGGCGGTGGAAGTAGCAACCTTGAACGTCGGACGACGAATCGAGACCGGCAGCGCACTCCGCCGCTTCAAGAACCTTGGAGCATGCGCGTCAAGCTTATCTGACGGGCCCGTCTAACAAAAGTTCAAGGATGCATCAATCGTCCGATATCGCTGGCGCATCGTTGCGCTACAACAAAAAAGCGATAATAAAGCGGCGCCGAGGGTGGGCGGCCAAAAACTATAGGAGCACACGTTGCATTGCCCCCTCCCTCCGCCCCCCACGAAAAAAAAAAAAAAACATCGTCCCGAGGTCATCGGGACGATGTTTGTACAAATGCAAAGGACGACTACAAAGTAGTAGTTTCCGGTATTATTTCGGTTTTACAATCCCCTGATAGTTTGTAAATATTGATACAGGAAAGATATCAATATGGCAATACTATCAATAATGCGTACGTTTACGATTGTATCCATAGAGAGATCCTACAGATTTTGTCCCGTCGGCGTTTGCCTGACAAGAGCATTTCGGCGTTTACCTTGAGCAATGCGTGAATGCGAATCTGTGTAAAGCGCGCATATGTCAGCCTGCTACCATTACAGCCAGCGACTGCAGCAGCGCGCCTCAGTCAAGCGACGCGAAGCCCACCGCCGCCGTGTATCCCCGCCTTGCTCGCTGAGGAGCATGTATAACGCGAAAATAAAAAAAAATTACTCCATCTCCCGCTAAAGGGAACCATGTGTGGATGCGAAGCAGCGGGGAGATGGTTTCACGGCAGCGGCGCTGCACAGGAGAGAGAATGAGGCGCGCGCGCTCCGTCATTTTCATAGCGCGGAACTACCATGGCGCCCCCAGCGGAGTATGCAACTTGAGCGGGAGATGGTTTCGCGGCAGCGGCCCGAGCGCTCATCGCGGCGCTGCACAGGAGAGAGAATGAGGCGCGCGCGCTCCGTCATTTTCATACCGCGGAACTACCATGGCGCCCCCAGCGGAGTATGCAGCTGTCGCACCCTCTGTCGAGCGCGCCGCTCCGGATTCCTAGAAGAGAGAAAGGGGGGGAGCGTAGGAGAGGAGAGAGATGGGGAGGGGACGCGCATGCGCTGTGGGGGTGTAGGACGCGGTACGACAGAGCCGCCGGCAAGAAATGCTTCGCATTTAAAAAAAATTCAAAACCCCTCCCCTACCAGGAACAGGGGGGCACGCGAAGCTTGTCCTGTGAAGCCGTAAACCAATCCCTTGTCAAATGTTGGGTTGTAGTTGGTCAAGGGTTGGGCATTTGGTTTGTTGTCATTCCGCTTCTGCTTCGGCTTGTCGGACTCCTTCATCGGTCCAGCGTTGTCGTTTCGCTTGCGCTTCGCCTTGACGAAACCATGGTGTAAGAAATATACTTCGGGTGTTGACACTCCGCCCAAAGGCACGACCAGATCGTGTTCGCTTAGCCATGTCCCATCGGCCCCTGAGCCGCAGCGCCCCCCCTCCACGCAGCTGCGGCTGGCGCATGTGCCACAGCTACACCATTACGGCGGCCTGGATCGGTGCGTTGCCGCTGTGTGGCTGCGTTGCCGCTAATCATTCCAGCGTAGAAATTCACTTCTGTCGTCGTAATGGGGAGGCGACGTTTGCGGGGGTGTAATAGCGCTCAGTGACCTTAATGGTGACGCTATACCGGTGAACCGTTGTCCCGGAGTACTAAATAAAGTTTTCGAAAAACATTGTTCATTACCCACTCCGCCACACCTAGGACCATATGGCCATGATGAAATGTTCTCTCTCATTATCACCTATGATGGTGTCGCAAGCATCATTAGGTCACTAAAACCATCCTTTGCGCCTGGCAGTGATCAGATTAATGTGAAATTCCTTCAAAGCACAGTTGGAAAGTCGGGAAGGTAATTCCAATATATAAATCGGGCAATAAGCATGTAGTGAACGCCTTCCGCGCGCCGCTATAACTGGTGCGTGTTTAAATGGATAATTTATAGCGCCACTCTTTGACACCATGGTATGCACCTGACAGGGAAGTCTGTTGGGCACGCGCCTCCTCCTGTCTCGTGAGAGAATAAACAGTTTAGTCTTTGTTTGGCACTCATCGCTCACGGTCTCATTGCTCTTCAGCCAGGCCAGCAACCAACAAGCATTCCCCTCTAAATTACAGACCAATTTCGCTCACAAGTATACATTGTAAGATACTAGAGCATATCTTGGCTTCTCACCTAGCCACTTTTTTGGAATCACATTCATTTTTCGCCCTAATGCAGCATAGATTTCGCAAATCATACTCGTGTGAAACTCAATTAGTACGTCTTTTACACAAACTAAGCACCATTCTTGACAATAGGTCCTTGGCTGACTGCATTTTTCTTGACTTCTCTAAAGCCTTTGACAAAGTGTGTCACAAACTGCTCATTTATACACTACGACTACTTAAGCTCCATCACTGCATTTTAATCTGGATTGAAAGTTTTCTTGCTAACCGCTCTCACTTTGTTTCAGCTAACGGCGCGAATTCTGCAGAATGCAAGGTCCATTCTGGTGTACCGCAGGGCTCCAGTCCTCGCTCCTCTGCTTTTCCTCATTTATATTGACACGTGTACTCGTTTACCTTTCACGGGTGACCGCTTTTCACCGGCTAAGAAATGTTAAACGTTATTGTTCGGCGCAGGACGCGCGAGCATGTATCGGAAGTTTCTCGAACGTTATCGATGCTTCTATCCGTTGTCTGTTGTCACCGATACTTATGTAATCTGATTGTATGAGCGACGCAAATTGTCCAGTACCTTCTGGTCCAATTCGCCCAATAAGAAGTTCGTTTCGTCATTCACAGTTTTTTTACTGTTTTCTTCCCCGTCACTACTACGTGACAATACTAACAATTTACCATCTTCCATTTCGTCATCCTTTCGTTTATTTGCCGATCATTGCGTAATTTTCCGAGTAATAACAGGTCCAAACGACGCCGCTCTTCAAGCTGACAATAACGCCGTCTTTGAGTGGTGTAATACATGGCTTATGGAACTAAACATTAAAAAATGCAAATTCATGCGAATGTATGGAAAGATTACTAGTTTACCCATTTATCACTTAAATAATGTACTACTCGACAGCATATCTTCATATAAGTACCTCGGAGTTTCGCGGTGTCATCTCGCCGATGACGCACTCAACCTCTTAGTATTCAGGAACTGCGCCACCGTGGATGCTATTGTGACAGAGTGTCGGCGATTCGCACAAGCTAAATCCCGCCGTATCGCCCAGCAATTCACCAGGCTCCCCAATACTGCCGCATCGTCATCATGTGAGGAACCACTACCTACGTCACAATCGCCGGTTTCGAACACTTTGACACGGATCGTTCGACGGGAACTAGAAGCAATGTCACCAGCCCCTCTCATGCCCGATGTCTCGACTGCCAACCAGCCTATGGTTTCATTGATTCAAGCCGTGGTTCGACAGGAGGTCGCGAATTTGGGACTCTCCTCTGTGTGCGCTGTTCGCGTGCCACCAGTCGCACAAGTCACACCACCAGTTCCACCAGTCGCGCCGCGGAACCAGCCCTTTTACTCGCGATACCGCAATCCTGCTGAGTGGAGGACGCCGGATGATCGCCCAATATGTTTCGCGTGCTCTCGAGTTGGGCATAGTGCGCGACACTGCTGGAGCCGTCAGACGTCACTGACTGGCTGGAGCACCCGGAACCCTCGTCCTGAAGGCTACTCCCGTACAACATCGTCGCGCTCTCCACCGACTGACACGCCCGACGTCGACGCTCGCACCAACGTGTACAGCAGGTCACCATCGCCGCGCGATCGCCGATCTCGCTCACCGCAAGCCCGCCGATTCCCTTCGCCGCAAGCCCGCCGTTTCCCGTCGCCTGCCAACTCTGGACGCTACGCATCGGAAAACTAACGAGTGCAGCGCACGGAGGTGACGCTGCATTCTCGACCCGGCCTCGAAATCCTCGTCTGACAGTTCCTACCCGCTCTAATTTGCTCGAAGTCCAACTCGACAGTGTTAGTGTTATGGCCCTTATCGACACTGGTACACAGATCTCGGTGATGAGCTCTAGTCTTCGTGAGAAGCTGAAGAAAGTTCTGACACCCGCCGTGCTACGTACAGTGAGAGTTGCCGATGGAAGCGCACTTACTGTTGTTGGAACGTGTACTGCCCGCGTTACTATATCTGGTCATACAACGAGCGCTCAGTTTCTTGTGCTTGCGCAGTGCCCATACGACGTGATCTTGGGCATTGACTTTTTGTCGACACATTCAGCCCTCGTCGACTGCGGCACCGGTGTCCTGCAACTTGCACTCCCTTCTGCCCCAGAGACTCTTCCTGCTAAGCCTACGCAACTGTGTTCGTCCGAGTACGTGCGATTACCGCCCCAATCCACTACTTAAGTTCTTTTGACGCCCTCTCCTGCTGTCGCTGACGGGGATTACGTTGCATCCCCTATTACTGACGTACAGGCTGATGAGCTCTGCCGTGTCTTAGCGTCGTACCGGGACGTTTTTGACTTTGACAACCGCCCACTTGGCCAGACAACGGCTGTCATGCACCGAATCGACACAGGCGACGCAAACCCTATTCATCGCCGTCCTTATCGTGTTTCTGCTGCTGAAAGGGCGATTATACAAACAGAAGTCGTCAACCAAAAGACATTATAGAACCTTCGTCTAGCCCATGGGCATCCCCAGTTGTGCTTGTCAAGAAAAAAGACGGCACCTGGCGTTTCTGTGTCGATTACAGACACCTGAACAAGATCACTAAGAAGGATGTATATCCGTTGCCACGTATAGATGATGCCCTCGATTGCCTCCATGGAGCGAGTTATTTTTTGTCCATCGACCTGCGGTGTGGCTATTGGCAGGTTGCCGTAGATCCTATGGACCGCGACAAGACCGCTTTTGTGACACCTGATGGGTTATACCAATTTAAAGTTATGCCCTTCGGCCTATGCAATGCGCCAGCCACATTTGAGCGCATGATGGATTCGCTCCTTCGTGGCTTCAAATGGTCGACCTGCTTATGTTACCTAGATCACGTTATTGTTTTCTCCACGACATTTGAGACCCATATTCAGCGCCTGTCCGCCATCCTCCAAGTGTTCCGCAGCGCCGGTCTCCAGCTTAACTCATCGAAGTGCCATTTTGGTCGCCGCGAAATAACAGTGCTCGGCCACCTTGTTAATGGTGTAGGAATCCGACCTGACCCAGAAAAAATTCGCGCCGTGAAGCATTTCCCTGCACCTTGCTCAACCAAAGACGTTCGCTCCTTCATTGCCTTATGTTCTTACTTTCGTCGCTTTGTCAAAAATTTCGCTGACATCGCCCGTCCGCTCACCGACCTTCTCAAGAAAGATACGCCTTTCGTCTGGGGCCATCTCGAAGCTCAGGCATTTTCTGCGCTTATCCGCCTTCTGACGACTTCTCTGTTGGCGCACTTCGACCCATCTGCTCCTACGGAAGTTCGGACGGATGCCAGTGGATACGGAATCGGAGCCGTCCTTGCCCAGCGCCAGCATGGTCGTGACTGCGTCATAGCGTACGCCAGCCCACCTGCTCTCTGCGCCAGAACGCAATTACTCAATTACCGAGCGTGAATACCTTGCCCTTGTTTGGGCAATCTCCAAATTTCGGCCGTACTTCTTTGGCCGCCCATTCACGGTAGTCACTGACCACCATGCGCTCTGCTGGCTTTCCTCGCTGAAAGATCCTACAGGCCGTCTCGGACGCTGGGCTTTGCGATTACAAGAGTACTCGTTTTCCGTCATCCACAAGTCTGGCCAATTACATCAGGACGCGGATTGCCTGTCCCGTTATCCCGTGGATCCACCCGACAGCACCAACCCTGACACCGATGCCTGTGTCCTTTCTATATCTCAGTTAATTCATTTCGGCGATGAACAACGGCGTGATCCGGCGTTACGTTCCATCATCAACCGTCTCAGTTCCGGGCCCCCTGACGAGTCACTCCGGATGTTTACCTTACATAATGGAACTTTATACCACCACAGTGTATACTCCGAAGGCCCTGAACACTTGCTTGTGGTGCCCTCCCACATGCGTACTACTGTCCTCCAGCAGCTTCACGACGAACCTACAGCATGTCATCTTGGTGTAACGCGCACTTATGATCGCGTGCGGCGTCGTTTCGTTTGGCCTGGACTTTATCGCTCCGTACAGAAGTATGTTGGCCGCTGCGAACTTTGCCCACGACGCAAGAAACCACGGACGCTTCCCGCCGGCCTTCTTCAGCCTATCGATGTCCCAGTCGAGCCGTTCTTCCGCGTTGGCCTCAATTTGCTCGGACCCTTCCCTACATCAGCATCAGGGGACAAATGGGTCGCTGTCGCTACAGACTATGCCACGCGTTACGCTATTACGCGCGCACTTCCAACCAGCTGTGCCACCGATATTGCTGACTTCCTCCTTCACGATGTTATTCTGCATCACGGAGCGCCTCGTCAACTGCTCACCGATCGCGGTCCTTACTTCTTGTCGCGTGTCATCGATGACCTTCTACGCTCATGTTCCACGAAACACAAAGTCACCACCGCCTATCACCCTCAGACGAATGGCCTCACCGAACGTCTGAATCGCACTATAACCGACATGCTGTCCATGTACGTTTCCGCCGACCACCGCGACTGGGATGCTACATTACCCTTTGTCACATTTGCCTATAATTCGTCACGCCACGATACGGATGGTTGTTCACCGTTTTACCTTCTTTTTGGCCGGGAACCGACACTACCTTAGGATACTGTACTACCAGCCGCCCCACAACAACCATCGGAGTACGCACAGGATGCCATCGAAAGGGCTCACGCTGCGCGTCATATCGCGCGTGACCGCCTTCAGATGTCGCAGGTGTCACAGAAGAACCGTTACGATTGCCGTCACAAGGATGTATGTTACGCTCCTGGATCCTTAGTGCTCCTCTGGTCGCCTACTCGACACGTTGGTCTCTCCGCGAAGCTTCTACCACGCTACCATGGTCCTTATCGCGTTCTGCGCCAAGTTACCGACGTGACTTATGAGATTGCACCGGCACAACCAATGTTATCTTCTGCGCCGATCAAGACTGACGTAGTTCATGTTGCCCGGCTGAAGCCGTATCACCCGTCCGCTGATGCTGTACTCTGACCTGCCCGGATGGTGCGCGTGTTTTCGCCCGGGGGGTAATGACGCGAGACAGAAGAAGAAGACCGGCACCGAAGCAGAGGTCAGCATTAGACCGGCACTGAGGAAGACGAAGTAGAGGTTGCTCCTCGCCATCTTGGCTGGTTGCTGCTACGCCTGTGCTACTCGCCTATTTTGTAAATATTTGTAAATATACGTTTTCGCGCAACATTTTCAGTAGCAATCTAAAATGGGATACTCACATCTCTCATGCTGTCAGCAACGCTAATCGCATGCTCGGATATCTTCGTCGTAACTTTGCAAAATCGTCTTCGTCTCTCAAACTAATGCTATATAAAACACTCATTCGCCCTAAGTTAGAATATTCCGCTTCGCGTTGGGATCCGCATCATAATAATTTGGTGCATTCGCTGGAAATGGTGCAAAGTAATTCGGTCCGTCTTATAGTCTCTAATTACAATCGAATCGCGAGCATCACTGTAATGAAAGCTAACCTTAAACTACCTACGCTTGCTTCTCGGCGTGACATGCTTCACTTAAGCCTTTTTCACAAACTGTATCATCATTCCTACCTGCGCCATTTACTAATACTTCCTCCCCATTACGTTTCGCGCCGTCAGGATCATGCTCATAAAGTTGGCATTCCGTTGTATAAAGCCCAATCATTCCTACAGTCGTACATACCACGCACATGAAATGATTGGAATTGCCTTCCCAAATCGGTAGTAACAATTTGAGATCATGAAGAATTTGTGACTTTATTAACCAATGCTTTGTAACCTCTTGTTGTATTCTACCTCTTTATAGCTATTATTGTATAATTAGAAACGCTGGACTGATTATTTGTATTTATAGAATTTTTGTAAGATCCTGTATTCTGCCTCTTCATAACTATTGTCGCATAATTAGAAACATTGTACGGCTTCTTGTATTAAAATTTTGTTGTTCTTCTGTATTTTATGCCACTGCCCTCTGTTATGTCTGTTGACCCTGAGGTTACAATAACTAAATAAATAAATAAATAAATGAGTCATTGCTTAAGGGGGTATGAGCCATTCATGAGCAACTGACGACGTGTCCTGACGCGTTCGAGCCACGCCGCCGCTAACGCGCGCTCGCTAAAGGGCTCGTCGTCGACATGCTGATTTCTAGCGCGAGGGATTCCGAAGCCAAGGCGAGAGGTCAACGATGAGCCGCGGACCCCGAGTTGAGGGAACGAGATGCTGAGGCCAAATGTCAGGGCAGCGCCGCCAACCCCGCGGTGCGGGAGCGACATGTTGAGGCCAAACGTCAGCGTCGTCTTGCCCTCCAGGATCCCGACAACGGTGGTGCACGCCTCCGCAACGCTAGCGCCAACTTCCCCGGTGCGACGGCCAGGTTTCAACGCGAGTTTCTCAGCCGGAACGTTCATGAGGCGTCCGTTCTCATCGTGGGGCAATATTCACTACAGCAGACCCACCACTGTCACAGCTTCGCTGGCTTCCATCTTCACAGTAGTGGAAGGGCTCTCAAGTTTTTAAGAGGGGGACATAGACGCATGTATTTGTTTAGCTTTCTCCAGTGACCGCTTTTCACCTGCTAATAAATGTTAAAAGTTATCGCTCGGCCCAGGACGTGCCTGCATGTATCGGAAGTTTCTCGAATGTTATCGATGCTGCTGTCCATTGCCTGTTGTCACCGAACCCTGCGTAATGTGATTTTATGCTTGACGCGAATTGTGTAGTAATTTCGGGAAGGCACGCGGGCACCAGCGATTATGCTGGAACCTTCGACGAGTCATGTATAAAAGCCGACGCGCTTGACCCGCTGATGAAATTTTCTGCGATCGCCGACTGTGCTCGCCGCTAACGTTGTGCTTGGCGGTTGCTTGTTTTTCGGGGCACAGGTTCGCCCAATAAAAAGTTATACCTCTGTCACACGGCATATGTAATGTCCTTCACAGCGAAGGAAACTACGTGTCAGTGCCATTTTTTGTTGCTTCTACACGGGCATTGTGAATGACATTTTCAGCTAATGGGATTCGCCCATTGAATGAGTTTCCCGAACTCTTGCACGCGCGACCTGCGTAATTTTAACGACAGGGGCTTGGCAGAAAATACAAAATCGATAAGATAGAACAAAATGCAGTATATTTTAAAATAACCTTCCAATGTTTACCATCGTATTGCTAACAATATAGTGAAAATATGTAAACAAGAAGCACGATTTCTAAGGTTTCGTTATCATAGCAGCCTGCCGTTATACATCGCCGTGTATTGCGAATGCAATTTTGTTTCGATATGAATGTCATTTACTGCAAATGGCATTACATGTGCCCGTGTGACAGGAGTATTAGTTTCCTCATTCACAGTTCTCGCTACTGTGTTCTTCAACGTTACTACAACGTGACGCTATTACAAATAAGCTTAATACAGAGCCATGTTTCAAGGATTTCCGATGACGTAACGCGGGTAGCCAATCGGACAACTCGCCCGATTGACATTCCTCACGCACGCAACCTGGCGTGGGAAGGGGCGGTTGGAAACGCAGGGGAGCGGCGCCGCATCGATCGGTATAGCGATACACGTTTTGAAAACCGTGTAATAAATGACACGCTTTACCCGGAGTGCTTAAATTTGTGTCTTACTGATCAGATGGACCTACCCTGTAATCACCCCGTTTTGAAGGGGATGACAATAGAAATCATCATCATAATCATCATCGAGTCCCCCAGGTTATACGACCTTCTTCTTCTTTCTGGGGTTTTACGTGCCAAAACCAGTTCTGATTATGAGGCACGCCGTAGTGGATACGACCGGCTGTGACCGATCGACTCAGCACTTTTGTACAAAATCGTGAAAATTGTTTCAGGGTCCCTCTATAAAAAAGAACAATTTCTCTTCATGATATTTATGAAGCAGAGGTATTTTTAAATGTTTTGTTGAAAAGCTGCTTTGTGTTTAAGAGCGCAGCTGTTAGGCGCTTATGCGCCCATTCCAACCGAGCGAACGAACACAGCGAAGGATGTTAGAGCGAACGCGGAGCACAGATCACAGACGGCGAGAGCGAAGAGAGCGCGAGGAGGGAAGCGGAGGAGGAAATCGGAGAGTATGGTGAAAGGGTGAGGAGGAGCGCCGGCGGCGACCAGGCATGCGGCGAGCATGGAAACAAAGCGCTGGTGTGGGCCCACTGCGCATGCGCTAGAGCGCTAGAGAATGCGCTAGAGAATGCGCTCCGCGCGAGCCACGCGTGCCCGTGTTCACACTTTCTTTCTGAACAATGAGCGACGCAACCAGTGGAAATGCCGCTGCTGCTAAACGAGCTGCCCAAGCAGAGGTTCAGCGCTGCCGCCGAGAGGCCCCTGTCGTTCAGAATCAAATTCTTTGCCACAGTCTGTCGCGAATTCAAAACACCTAAACAGCTGCGCTCAAACTTCGCATTAGGAAGTATCCTAATCATCGGTGATTTTTTTTCTGAGTGCATTAGCAACGTAAGCAATGCTTATCTTTATTACGTATTTGGGCAGCGAGGATTGCATTTCTTGCTTCGCCGTGAAGACACGTAGCAGACGACGAACAGAGTACTACATGCACGTTGGTATTGCGGAGAAGTGCTGGCGGCGGGCTGTTCACGCTATAACAAATTTCACGTTGCGCTTTTAGAGCGAAGCCTTTAGGCGCCCGCTGCTGCGGTGAGCGTCGGCGTCAGCGGCGTAACTGAGCGAACGAGCACTGCGAAAGATGAAAGTGAACGCTGCGCGCAGCGGAGGGGGATGAAAGACGCGAGGAGGAAAGCGGAGGGTGCAGCGGAACCATAAGGCGGAAAGCAGAGAGGAGGGTATGGCGAAAGCGCGAGAAGAAAAGCGTAGTGCGGCGACGATGATGGCGCCAGAAAAGCGCGCGTCGTCTGTGAGGTCTGTCGATGGCGCCTGCTGTGAATCGCGCCCCCGCGTCACCCACGCGCTGCCTCTCGCGATATCCCGATTAGCGAGGCAGTGGCGCCTGACTTCACTCCGTTTCCAAGGTGGCGCAGGAGACAGATTGATTGTCAGCGCCAGCCAATATATGGCAAAATGAAAACACGTGTACAGCTGCGTTCAAATTTCCCATTAGGGAATATCGTAATCGTCAATGAATTTTTGGGACTGCCTAATTACATTTCAAAAAGATAATTAACTTAGAATATTTAACCTGAGGGCAAGGAAATGGGTCCGGATGAAGTATTATGATCAGCCGCGCCCAACGATGGCGTGGATTACTGCATAAAATTGGTGCATTATCAAATACCGGAATTATTGAATGTATATAGCTATGTCTAGAGGTTGTCGAATATTCAAATTCAATTTTTTTATTTACCAGACAATAAGCTGAAAGATCCGCTGGGCTAAAAGCCGTGAAAACGGCTTGACAGGGCCCAGGTGACCGTTACATGGCAGCAGCTGTACAAGGTGCGCAGGTTGAGATGGTAGATACGCCGTGACAAAGGTAAAGTGAAAACAAGCAGATTATACAACATATACATAAATCACACAAATGCACCTAAAATTGCAATGCACAAAGAAATGCATATGGAAATTTACAAGTAACCATGTATTTATCAGTCACACAACTGTACAAAAAGAAAATATGAATAATATAGTCATATAGTTGAAACAGTTTAGTCGATATTATTTACAGATAATTAATCCTTTTCTAGCACCCAATAGAACAAAATTATGAACGTAACTGTTTTTTACTCCAACTGGTTGTGTTTGCTTATGTGTTTAGTGTTGTAGGGACGTTGTATGCCAAAGTTTGGTACTTATAGTTTGTACGAAACCAAGGTACAGACCAAATATGGGTGTTTCTTGTGGGCACCGTAATAACACGACACTCTAGACATGATAAGGCCGTAATGAATTTTAAGAGTTCTTTATTGGAAAAGTAGACTGTGTTCAACAATCGATATGGGTAAATGTTGTCAGCCCGTATTATATTGAATTCTTCAAACGCTTTGCAAGTGGGTCCCAAACGTTCAATGTTTCCAATGTAGTGGATTATCTTTTTTTGTAGAACAAGAATTTTATTTATGTTTGTTTTAATTGTTGTGCCCCATATCAACGTACAACAATTTAAATGTGAGTTAAACAACGCGTGGTATATTTGAAGTTTAGCCTTGAGCGGCAGCAAATTACGGCAGCGAGACACGACTCCTGCTACAGACGAGATTTTTCTACAGAGGTAGTTAACGTGGGCATCCCAACTTAACTTCGATGAAAAGTAAACCCCAAGTATTTTATGCGTAACAATATCTATTCGCTGTGAATCAAGAATTAAGGGCTAGTGAGTAGCGACTGTCTTATTTTTAGCACGAAATATAACAGCTTTAGTTTTATTTGGATTGATCTTAAGTCGATTCATTTTTGACCACGAGGAAATCTCCGAAAGCACGTCGCTAGCTTTGGATAATAAATGATGCAAGTTATTATCAGAGATAAGTATTGTTGAATCATCTGCGTATATTACATATTTAACTGTTGTACCTATGTTTACAATATCATTGATATATACATTGAACATTAGGGGACCTAAAATACTCCCTTGCGGTACACCACAGGTGAGAGGCAAGAATGGCGAGCTACATTTGTTGATGTGAACACTCTGGCATCTATTTTGAAGGTAAGATTGAAGCAGAGATATGCAAATACCATGAATGCCATATGATTCTAGTTTGCGCAAAAGAATACTATGGTCAAGAGAATCAAAGGCCTTGCTGAAATCCAAAAAAATACCGAGTGTGAATTCGTTCTTTTTTTTTTTTCAATGTGATGAGCTATAGCTTCTTTCAATGTCAGCACTGCAGTTTCAGTAGACCTGCCGCTTCTAAAGCCGAATTGCGAATCTGTTAGAACATTGAATTTATTGAAAAACTGCGTTATTTGAGCAAATATAATTTTTTCTAGGCATTTAGAATAGAAAGGAAGGACAGAAATAGGTCTGTAATTATTTTCTATGTTGCTGATACTCTAGCTCTTTTCATAGCTTCTGGAAAAACTCCAGATTCAATAATTAAGTTAAAGATATATGCAAGAACTTCTGTGATTAAGTGTAAAACATGCTTTATTGGAAGGATCTGCAAATTATCGGCATCGAGTGATTTAGTATTATTTAAGCACATAAAAGTGTGATGCACTTCAGTTTTATCAGTTGGGTCAAGAAAGATGCTTTGCTTCACATTACCGCATCCGGTAACCAAACCTACATGGTCATTACATGCACTTATAAAGTGGTTGTTCATGTGATTTGCGAGTGATGTGCCGGTTAATTTGCGACCGTCAAGTGTGAAGGATTCAGGTAGGGCGTTTTTATTTTCGCGGCCGAGTATATTATTGATGAGTTTCCATGTAGCGTTAGGTCGCTGTCGACTAGTATTTTCGAAAAGACGACGATAATAGGCTTCCTTGGCACGTCTAAGTTCAGCATTTATTCGATTTCGAAGCTTCTTAAATTCTTTCATCACTTCTATACAACGTGTGCGCAGGAATGAATGATAACAGATATTTTTACTTTTTATCATTTTCAGATGCTCGCGAGTGACCCAAGGTTTTTTGGCCTTTTTTGCTGGTGTAAACGTTTTGAAAGGAAAATGCTTTGCGTAAATGCGCATAAAAAGCTTCATGAAGTGATCGTAAGCGTCATTTGCTGTTTTCTTTTCGTTTACAGATGACCAGCTTTGATACATTATATCAATTTTGAATGATTCAATACTCTGAGGGGTAATTTGTTGAATAATGAGTAGCTCCGCTCCTGTCGTGAATTTCTATCCAGTGGTTCGTTATGATAATTTAGAAAGACAGGGCAGTGATCACTAATATCAGATATGACAGTACCTGCGCTGTAGATTACCGTGTCAATATTTGTCACAATGAGATCAAGTGCCGATGCAGTTGAGCATGTAATACGAGTTGGCGTAGTAATTAAGTTGGTAAAGCCAGTGGAATGTAACAGGGTGTTTAGATCACGGGTGGCATTGCTTTCTTCCATCATATTAACATTGAAATCTCCTGCAGAAACCAGGTGTGTGTTGTTATTGTATACAAATTCCAAAAAAATTTCATAGAACAGCAAAAAACTGGCAATACTTCCACTTGGTGGTCGATAAAGTACAGAAATCAGCTCATGCTTACATCGAATCGTTAGTATTTCATAGTCATCAGTTACTACAGTAAATTGAGGGACGACATGGCAATTCTTTTTCATCGTAACAAGCAGTGCCACACCCCCGCCTCGTTTGTTTGGCCGATTAAGCAAGAATGCATTGTAACCGTCCAAACTGATTTCTGCCCCAAGTTTCAGTCAGCATTATGGCGCTAAAGGTTAATTGGAATTGGTCAAGAAGAAATGCGACATCGTCTTTCTAGTGGTTAAATGATCTTGTATTAATGTGTAGCACTGAGTCACTTGTTGGTTGTTGGGTGATTAAGTGGGGATTAGATATCATTGTGTAATCCCCACTTATCCTAGATACATTGGTCAAAACGACCTTCAGCAATCTCGACAGTTGGGCGAGCTGGTGATCGATCATTTAGGCAGCTATATAGCCGTTGTCCTGTGAGGTCTTTCATCGTCCAATGTGCAGAGCTATTACAATACCATTGCAACACTGGCATGAATTTTTTCTGTAGGCATGTGTCACTTCTGACGTGGTCTGTCCATTTTATTTTTAGGCTGTTTCAACATAAGAGTTAAACTATAGCACACGTTCCCTGGAAGAAGCAACAATGTTGAGATTTCATATTTTTAGGAAATAGGGGCCAATTTCCGGGTGACACATACCGAACGCTTGAACTCTGTGGGTTACTTATGTGCTTCGAAAATATATACTATGATACCTGCTTTCTGCCAACTTTTATGCGTTACACAAGGCATTTAGTTGGTTTTTTTTGCTCGCTAAACTATGCGAGGCATGGTGTTTATATTTCGTTGAAATAAGAATCGTGTTCTGAGTGACGAGCGATAAATGTTTAATGTGTGTGGGTTCATTGCAGCTTCTGTAGAAGTTTATTAATATACATACCGCCTTTATTCAAGATGTTTCCCAGACTACTAAAACAACTACAGGAGGTACGAAGTTCAAATTCCGTGAAAGTAGGGCTAATTTTTAATGTAATGCGTTGCGACACTTTCACGTGCTTTCTTTAAATATAACATTGTAAATAATTACTCAACCCTTGTTTTCCCCCTAATTTTGTTCGCCATACGGGGCTCACCGTTTGTTTCTCCGGTATCTTCGGTGAACTAAACAGGGCCCCTTGTTCATATTTGGGGAAAATTAGGGGCACGGTAGGGGTAATGCGTAGGCAATGTTCCAAATAGGCGGGTAAAATGCCCCTTTTTACAATAGATTACGGATTCAAGGGGTCGGGAGCAATATCAGTGTTTTTTACGAGCGGTGTAGAACTTATACCGCTGCCCTCGCATAATTACAATACAACCAAGGTCAAATTTTTCGAACATAGGGGGAACGCTACGCCCAGTTTGTGTGTGATGTTAAATGCATGTTGATGGAATGCAGCCCTTGCAAAAAAAAAAAAAAATCAAAACTCTTAAGCAGGCGTTCGCAGGTTTCAAGTTGCCGGTACAGCTACGTTTCTGAAATTACCAAGAGAACTCTGCAATTCACAAACTTTATACTTAGAAGGAATAGGCGCAGCTTAATTGCAATGTGTCGGGAAGCTTTACCATTTCTGGTTTATTTAGAAGCGCTACGAATTAATATTGAACCTTGTTCTTTATCCTTTTTTCTTTTTTCTTTCTTTTCTTCTTTTTTGTCGCGCGGGGCAGAGGGGGGGGGGGGGGGGATTATGCGCGGTACGTGTATTGGATTCGCCTGGTGTCATCAGTGAAATAAACGAGGCAGCTTCTTTATGTTTAGTGACAGTAAGGACGAGGTAATGGATGATGTGTAGTGGGTGGGTAATTGGGGCTGTGGTAATAAATTACGTATGCAAGCGCTCTAGAGCATTATGAGTGTGCCTAAGAACGGGGAATAATTCAGCCCGTTGCCCTGGTAGAACTAAAAATGCCACTGAGATTAAATTTAGCGAAAATGGGTGGAACGCTATGAAAAATGTATGTCCTGAGGTAAATTAGTTGGATGAAACAGAGCCTCTGAAAAAGAAAGAAAGAAAAGAAAGATGTTTTAATCAAGTTTTAGGACGTGTGAAACGCCGCTATCAGCTATGCTTCCCATTGTCCTGGCATATCTATAGGTTACACCATGTTTATATTTCGTGGAAAAGGGAGGGGTGGTCATAGTAAGTGCCATTTATGACAAAAGTTTTACGTTCCTGGTCCAGTTAGAAACGTGGAACATAATTACTGAACCCTAATTTTTCTCCTATATTCATGCGTCACACGACATTCGTAGCCGTTTTTTCCGAGCTTCTAGGTGAAATAATGATGGTACATTAGTCATATTTGGCAAAATAAGGAGCTCGTTATGGGCAATGTACATGTAAGTGAAGGGAAAGATTACGACATTTTGGGTAAACTACGCATGCAAGCGATCCGGAGCTTTATCGATGTGTTTTACGAAAAAAGCAGAATGTATCCCTCTATAGACACTGGGAGAACTGGAAACGAAACCGAGATCAAATCTAGCAAAAATAGGAGGGAAGGCTATGATCAATGTTTTGCCGAAGTAAAATGTGTGTTGATGAATTACTGGCTTTCAAAAATTCCTTACAATAAGTGCGCGAAAGCGTTACATGCGGGCAAGGTTCCAAACGGAACCGTGCTATATGGGCAACTATATTAAAGTGTAAATACACGAAACTAAAAATCTTATTTGAACTGCTCGAAAGAAACAGCTTCGCTGGAAATTGGTTTAAACATCTGCTGACGCTTTCTTCTTTCTTTTCATGGGAGCATTGCCAGTCTTTTATGTTGACTGTACTTTGTTGTGCATAACCTTGACAATACTATATTGCCTTAACTAGCGGTAAATTTGTGCTCTAGACCTATACATCAAGTAGTAGTATTCGTTGAGTGGTTAAAATTATTTCAAATCTATATTTTTATATGCGCTGTACTACTGCTACTGCGCGGGTCAGGGACTTCTGTCAGGCACGCAATGCCTTGCGGCATTGCATCATCTTGAGATTTTATATAGTATATTCAAAAATGTATTCAAATAATGTTTGCTCCGCCACGGTTCACCGTGTGTAATTGATGCGGCACCGAAATTCAAGTGACGTCCCATTAAAGAAACTATTATCATGAGCAGAAGCAAGTTCGAGATGACTATGGAAGCTACGAACATAGCCACACATAGCCACATAGCTGCAGTAAGCCATCAATTTCCTTATCTATAAAAGAGCTCGATTACCGCGGTTCGCGTTGAACGAGCACCCTTCTAAATAATCAGTGTCGCCACAAAAGTGTCTACGAGTGGTTTTCCTGGTTTGGTTCATATTTGCCGAGCAATGTACACGTGCCTTATGACGTTTTTGAGGAGTATAAGTACGCCTGCGAGAACTGGAAATAAATCTGTTGTTGAAGCTTGTCTATTGTGCCTTTCCTCATTCTACTTGCGCCACGTGAATGTAGACGAAAGAAAGAGGAAGCCACGACAGTTGTAACGTGCCATTAACCACGCAGAACCAGTGGCGATGTCTAGGTGACCGAAAAAGAGAACAAGAGAAAAGAAGTAATGGGAAGTAACGACGCATTCGAATCAGAATGTCAAAGTAATTTATTGAATGTCTGGTGAGCGCGCAGGCTTCATCCTCTTTAGCGTATGCTAATGTGACTGTCAACTTTTTAGCTCTTGGAGTGTGACAGGCCTCACGCTACCTGGGTTTTCATTCATCTTACCTATTCTATGCCAATAATGGTGCTGAGAAAGAGTATAGCCACTGCAAACAAGATATTTTGCCACAGAATTTGCTCTTTTTTGAGGGAAAGAATGTCCACTCTCTTCCACAAAACGACCCGTAACTCCATGCTGTATCATGTATGACACAGCAATAAATGTTTTCTTCACAGAAACACCCAAAAATATTGCGTGATCAAAACACCATTGTTGGTTAAGAAGGCGTAAATAAAGACTCGATAATTTTTGCGCTCATTCCAAGTGTTCAAATTGTTGAAATAAACAGTTTATTTGCGAACTTTTCAACATTGTATGACGAGCTGCCGGGATACATTGTTTAAAGGAAGAATAACTCAAGAATTACTCCCAAAACTAATGTCACTATCTATTTCATTTCTAGATAGAACGTAGTTTCCGCGTGTATATGTAGGAATTTTTTTGTTTTGTTTTCAATTCAGCTATGCTAGAAGAAGTTGTTCTACCCGTATTATATATGATACACTATGTGGTAAGGGGTTAAATGAGCAGTAACGGTCGATGACAGGTGGGACACTGTGTCACGTTTTGTTGCACTATTACCAATGTAAACTTACTCCTATTTTCGCAGATAGTCAAGTGCGATTCGAACTCACGAACGAAATATGCCTGATGATAGAGGCATGCTATATCCGTAGGAGTAGTCGCCCATGCATAGGCGAGGTTTCGATTACGTTTCTAAAAAAAACTGCCAAGCATGAACTTATATCCATCGAGAGTTCACGTGTGTCTATAATTTACGAGTTTGCGCAGCCTTCCATAGAGCATACGGCGACTGTGTACTGTATATATTTGTGGTCCTTCTTTTCCGCCTTCTACCAACTGGCCCAAATTCGCACTTCATGACGTACACGTGATGCAGAAGGCGTGGCGAGAAAGACTGTGCGAAAGCTCCTACAAACAACTGTCCTTTGGAAACAAGAACTACTTCTATGACTTTGTAAGCTAGCATGTAAAGACGTCGACCAAGAATAGATCGCTAAGCAAAGCTTCTGGCGCGACTCTGCCCCAAGTGAAACGCAGAAGCAATGCACCTTGTCGCACCTCAGGTCAAGGGTACACGTTTTCATTTTGGATCCTTGACGCGAACATTCGCAGTATAATGCCAAAACACGACAAATTAGGTGTACTGATTCAATCCTCTGAATGTTATATTGCCATTCTAATATAGACATGGCTTTCGCCCCGTGTCGCCGGCTCTGAAGTTCTAACTAGGTTACCGCTCTACTAAATACATCGACGAGATCGACTATCATAAAAAATATACAGGCTTATTTGACTGCCTTAAACCGTGTCATCTTCATGCGAAGATCGAAGACAGCTGCCCCTTAGAGCTATTGCGCATAGCATGCGAGTGTCCGAGCGGTGCCATCATAATATGGGCATGCTACCACCCCCTGCATTTTGATTCTGATTTTGGGCGCACTTGAACGACGTTATAAACGATCTGCACGTGTCCGTAATCGATCTCCATCCTGGTTAGCGACTTTAATTATCCTGGAATCAATTGGTCTAAGATGTCGGCACCTTTCTCTGAAGAACGCACTAAACTTTTAAACTGCCTCTTTAATTACCAGACGCACTAAACTGTTAAACGGCCTCTTTAATTACCAATTGACGCAAGTGGTGCCACAAGCCACTAGAGAAACGGAGCGCTCAGTCGGCATTAGAGATATATTTCTTCTCTCCGACTTTCGCACCCTACAATCTAATCATTACCTAATGGGACTCAGCGGTCACATAACAATACTATAGTTTTTCGCTAGCCCTCTTCACTCTGACAAACCAAGCTGCAAGCAAATTAGACTATATGATCGAGGAAACTATGATGCTATCAATGCCGAACTTGCTTACTTTTACTCGAAATATAAAGAAGGTTTTAAGAACAACTCAGTGGAAACAAATTTTCAGATAGCGTTCCCAATAAACTACCAGAAATATAAATAATTTTCGCCAACAATCACAATTAGGAATAAAACCTGCACCCCGTGGTTTACCAATGCCATGAAAAAATTGCCTGAAAAGGTGAAGTGTTTTTTGAGGTCTGCTAACGTAAAAAAAAAAAAAAATTACCTGCCTTGGGGCAGGCGTATTCTGACTCCTGGAAACTCGTCTCTAGAGCCGTCCGTACAGCGCGAGCCTCATCATTTTTTATATCACTTTACCCAATAAGCTTAATAACAACCAAAGATGTGTTACAAGATTATAAAACCTGAAAAAATCCCAGTTTTATTTCTTACCGATGACTCCTATTTTCTGTTACGTGATGATGACTGCGCTAGTGTGTCTAACCGCTAGTTTTGTCCAGTTTACACGAAAGAACGCATTATTGACTTCCTCACTGGAGCCGGATGCAGTGATACATGAAACTCTTCGGCATTTTATAATTACCACCGGAGACATATGAACATCATCAATAGCACTAAATTGTCAATAACACAAAACACGCGGGCCCGACGGAATCAATTGTAAAATACTTAAGAACACGGGTTATCTGAAGTGATACGTTTTTCGCAGTCGCTCGTATCGAGTTGCGTGCTTTTAGATTGCAAAGAACTTGAGTAACACCCATTTGTTAAACACGATAAACGAACGTCACCACTAAATTATAGGCAATATTCCTTACCATCGTACCATCAACAATTTTGGAGCACGTAATTTTCATAAACGCAATTAATCGCCTTCGAAATAATTCATTCGATCCTTCCCAACATGCATTCCGCAAAGTACAATCGTGAACGAAATGCAACTTGCTCCTTTCGTTCGCGACTGGCACATCTCTCGACGCCACAACTGAAAAGGACGCAATTTTCCTCGACTTCAAAAAGGCGTTCGACAAAGCTCCTCTTCTCGTAATTATGTTAAAACTATAATTGCTTAACCTGGACTCTTTCGTACTGGCCTGGATAAACGATTCAAATAGATGGCAATGTGACTCCATAAATGGCGCTTCTTCATGCACCTGTTCCGTGCACAGTGCTGGGCCCCCTACTAGTTTTAATATTTCGGTATCATTTGCCAGATTCAGAAACGAATAGGAGTGGCGTGTTCAGAGACGACTGTTTCCTATATTCGGAAGTAACTGGTGCCCACGATCAATGCAAAGTGCGCCGAGAGTTTTCCAGAAAAGAACTATACGGTGAAACAGGTGGCAAATGTCTCGAAGGTATTTACGTGCAAATCGCTTTCCTTTTACGGATGGAAAAAAGTCTATGAAATATAGTTTCTTTTTAGGCAGCACCATCATGCAGTCAACCAGTACACACAAACATTTTTGCGTACACATAACGTTTCTTGGGCACCACACATTTACCACATTGTCTATGCGGCAAGCAGGACACTAGGATACCTGCAACGAATGCTACGATTGGCGCCTACCAAACTGAAGCTGTTAACTTACGTAACATTCGTTCGTCCGAAATTAAAGTACGTGGCAGCCCCCCCTGTGGGAGCCTCATTGAATATACGTTATCGATGACGCAAGAGAAACGATAAAAAATCAGGCGCACACTCAGACTGTTCATCTCTTGCTGTTGTCACTGAACTAAAAATGCGCGCCACCCTTCTCCCATCAAGTCACCGTCGGAGGACCACCAGACTTTTACTTTATCACCGAATGTTTACGTAACACCCCGCTCTGTTTTTTTTTTGTTTTTTGTTTTTTTATAAATGTAGGAACAATACATTGCAGGTTTCGTGCCTTCGCCACAGGGTTGTGAGGTTTGCCTAATCTTTTTCTTTATTCGTTCTGCCAAAGATTCGAATGATTCGCCCGACAGCATCGCACACAAACGTGATCCTGTCCCTTTTGGAGAACGTTTATCATTTTTTGAAACTGGGTTGAGCAGTATCACCCACTACTCTTTTAAATATTTTTTTCAAAATTATTGCTCGTGGCAGTTGCGTTGTTCCCGCTTTATGCTTATATACGCCTCCACGGCCCAAGTGATTTACTCCTGCTTGTACTTTTATGAGTTTTTTTTTTTGTATTGTTGCGTTGTGCTTTCGTACTTTTTAACTTTGTGCCCATTTTGTGCTTATATGCGCCTGAATGGCGCAAATGATTGTTTTGCCTCCTGCTTGTACAAACGCGATCTGTGTTACTTTGTACACTGAATTGTTTGTGCCGTCCCCGTTATTTTCCTTTGTTATTTGTTTTCGCGGTGCGCCACACCCCACATGTCATGCCCCAATCTGTCGCCTTTGACGACAATAAATCAAAATAAAAACAAAGAGTTTCACCAGTCCTAGCTCCTGTTCTTTTTTTTTTTTTACTGCCATGCAGACACGTAAAAATTAGAAATGCAAGCAGGTCATATGAGACACAGTGCAAAAATATAAAAACAATTATTTAGATGTTAATATCCCGTATAGATACAATAAAATGTGTTGAGGTGCACCTGCAATAACAAATTCTGCTTCAAATGTATCACTGAAAATCATTATGCATCCAAATTGCGATACAACACGTCATTACTAAGGAATAAGTAATATAACAAAAACAGAAACCATGACCTAAAAACAACAGGTGAAACCAATACAATATTGTTGTAATCGGCTACAGCTAGCGTTCATGCATTATATTCTTTGGTAAGGCGCGTAATCCTTTCTCTGTTCACTACCTGCCTTTGTTACAGTTTATGAAGAGCGTTTACGCATGACGCCTGCACAGCTTTTCAAGCCGGAGTGGTGCGTTTGCTTGTCCGAGCAGGTGGTGCACCGAGCCCAGCGCTGCTCTTGTGACCTGGCACAGAGCCAAGACCCGCGCAGCACCGGAGGGCTGCTCGCCAACGACGTTTCCATTGACGAAACGCACCGAGGCGTTGCGCGTCCAGCCAACGAAACAATGCAAAACTTTTCCTGGCAAAATTTAGTGGAAAAGGAAAGTCGTTCGAGCGATCAATTTCAACTCTCGGCGACCGACAAACCCTAGCTCTTAGCGCACGCTCCTACGCCTTTTCACCTTTGTACACCGCCTTTTCTGGCTCGCAGCCCAAGGCGTCTCCTCAGGACTGCCTCGATAATAAACAAACTAGTCTCAGAGTTGTTGTTCGGGTAGTACCCCCTTCGGAACAACAAGAAGAAAAACCAACGAACACGTGTGGTCTGTGGTGAGGCAAAGTAAATACCAGGAACACTAAAGCGCGAACGCCTTTCCCACTTGGCAGGCTCATATTTCGCGTTTTAACCAAACAGGCAGAAATGGTTGGCAACATTTCAAAAACCTTACTGAAATTTTTACGCAAATATTTCTGAACAAAAATACACTAAAATTATATGGATCCTACGCACTTTGGGAATCAACGAGGCTATACATGCTTCCAATTGCGAACATGGTTCTAGTGCGCGACCGTCGTGCGTGATGCCAGTAGCTTTAGAAAAGAAAATAAAACAGAGGCCTGCACGGCACACGCAGCACCGTCACAGCGTAAGCTGGTGGAGCGGCTCAAAAGTAGATCCAATTTCGGCACCACGCACAACAGGATCTTCGCGGCAAAGTCTCTTCACCTCGTTTTGACGAGAACGATATGAACGGTCCGCCTGGCGTCGACGGCGAGCTGCGGCTTGTAATGCTCTCTGCACAGCAGTCTGCTGAGCCCGATGATGCCTAGTTGTAGCCGCACACGTTGCTGTACGATTCGCTTCTTCAGCAGCGGTTCGTACCTTGCGAGGAGGCGCCATAACGTGTACCGAAGAGGTATCCAGAATACGTAGCGCACATCTCACATCCTTTGACCCGTGGCACGGTACGTTGTTGTTGATTATCATGATGATCGTTGGAATCTTCAAAACAGGCTGGTGACAAATGGTCACCTAGCCTGCTTGAGTTAACCAGGCCCAATTACATGCAGCATTCAACTGCTATGTGAAACTTACATGTTGGGCACGCTGCGTTTGCAGGCGCCTTAATTAGATGACGCCACCATACTGGCGGAGGCTCGGAATCGCTTTGATTGCGCGCCTCGTCTGAATCGCACCTCGTCGTCCGCGCCTGCGTGCCTGCCTAGGGCGCGTTCATAGGGCATTTTTTCGCTACTCGATAGCAGGCGTTTGCGTGGCTCGGTGGTAGAGTTTCTGACTCCCGCGTAGCGGGCCCGGGTTCGAACCAGGTGAGAACCGGGTACTTTTTTTTCGCATTTCTGGCGATAGCGGTTACGGTCACCGGCAACGGCGGCGGATGCAGCGGTGGACACCATCGCGAAACGAAACGGCTAGTGAATGAGCCCATAACAGCTTAGGCTGTAAAATAACATGACTAATACCGATTTATGGCACGTGGACCAACAAAGCGAAACTTAATCATTGGGTCAAGTGGTAAAATTTTTTGGTACTCTTAGTCCAGGTGAAAATCCTATCTAAGGAAATCCTTCCAATCTATGCTGAAGGTGAAGTGACAGTACCAGTGAGTTTATGATTGTTTATTTGCTTGCTGCATTGTTTGATGCTTTGTTTTTTGTTTCTTTGTTTGTTGTTTGTTTGTGTGTTTGTATCAGTTTGTGTTACTCAACTCTAGTAAGTAAAATGTTACAGTCAATGGAGGCAACGTGTAATTTTCTTAGTTCAGTACGCTGCTTTGTGGATAAAGTGAAATAGAAAGAGTGACGAGTGAAGTTGGAAAAGTCTTACATCGGCGTGTCTGTTGCACTCTATTGGGGATGAATAGTGACCCGATTATAGGCAAATGCCTTATTCTTCCCGCGCATCAGGGCCACAACCTTTTGGTGTATATATAAGCACGAATTGGAGGTAAAGAAGTTTTGCGCTGACTTTCTGTTTAGCACGGCGGCTATATAAATGCCTCTTTATTCCCCGAGTGCCTATATATGCCTTTTTTTGCTTTTAGCACCTAAAAATGCTTTTTTGGGGTGCTCATTATGTTTTCAAGAAACAATAATCTTTCCACAAGGCCACGTAGCATTTGCAGAAGCTGTTGGTATTGACAACGCCTCCGGCATCGTGACCTACCAAGCAAGGGCTTGTGTTGGGACTCCTGTTGTTCTTTTGAGTGTCGCTGACCATCTGCCTGACACTGGTTATCAACAGCCGAGACGAAACGTCTATTTCTTCGGCAGTGGACATGTAACTCCTGGAGATTTGAGAGAGAAGTGCGTAGCATACTGAGATATGTGTACTAATTGCTGTAGTTTGGAAAGAGTGCTCTCAGTAGAGAACGTTGCGTGTATTTTAAGCGGAAGCAAGCCAAGTTAGCTGGAAACACTACAGACTACAGGTGTCCGGTGTCCTTTTTCAGCGCATCCGCTCTTACGTGATTGTACAGAGAAGACCAGCCTATAGAGGTTCCTGAAAGCCGTAAGGCCTGCCGCTCGCGGAGCTCTTTTTTTATTTAAATGAGCGTACTTAAGGAAATACACACTGCTGTACTCCAATGTGTGATGGTAAGGGGAAAATATTGTGAAGAATGAAGTTATATCGACACAAAAAACGCGCTTAGAGAACAGTTCGTCTGAACAGTTCACGAGTCGTGACAAAGCTACCACACCAGAACACAATTTTACTGCATACCATGTGTATTATAGTCTGTGCTAAGAATCTATATATTATAGTCTGATGCGTTATATATTGTGTTAAACCAGAAACATAGTTTTTTTTCTTGCTCAAAGAAATTTGTCAGGTTGTCACAGCGGAACACTCAAGAATGCGAAAGAGTTCGATATCCTAAAGAAATACGCAAATACAAAAATTATCCATTCACCTCCGTCGATATTCAGGGCTTGTTTTCATCCCATACCGGCTTATTGTGAGTGAGAAGAAGCACAATGTTGCACTTCAAAATTTAAATATTTTAATAATGTGCTACTGTGATATGTTTTAAGAATATGTCTAAACGTACAGTATGCAACGATTTTTTTCTTACTGGAACATTTGTTCACCTCAGTTATTAGGCACAAATTTTACATTCTCTAATTAATGTTTTAGTGGCTTTCCGGTTGTATTTCGGCGGGGCACGACGCCGCTGAATGGATGGGACGCTTACCGCTGCTGTATTTCCAGATTGCGTTCCTCGGTCCCGTATCTCCGTGGATTCTCGAACCTCGGCCGCGCAGTCCTGGTCAAGCATTTCTGTTCCTGATTCCAAAAGTGCAAGGATGGCCAAGCTTGGTTCCTTCGGCTACTGGCGGCTTTCACTTCATTCACTGACGCCCCCGCAAGATATGAAGCGGGATATATAGACCAGCCAGGCACCACTTCGGTTGGGCACGACGCCGCTGAAGGGATGGGACGCTTACCGCTACTGTATTTCCAGGTTCATTACTTCAAAGATGCTTCCTGTCTAAAAAGCAGCCATTACTGCCTTGTAGCGGTGTCGTGCCCGACCGATTTGCGTGATATGATGCGTCGTTTATTGCTGTTCTTTTCATGCTTGCGCAAGAAATCTGCATGTCTGTTATTGTCGCTTTCGGGTGACATTGAATCAAATCCCGGCCCTAACGTGGAACAAAGACTTGAACTTGTCCTTGAAACTGTGCGTAGGCTAGAAGTGGGTCAGAATACATCAATCGGTGAAATTAAGTGGCTGAGAGAAAAGCGAGATGCAACCGAGAAAAATTAATGGCTTGACCGAGAGAGTGGTCACTTTGGAAGCAAAGCTTGTTTCATATGCCCCTACACTATCCAACATCTCGGATCATGCTGCTGGTTCATTTGCGAATCAACTTCAGGCAGTTGTGTCAAGGTGTAATGAAGCTGAGAACAGAATGCGACGGTGCAATCTGTTGTTCTTTGGAATTCCCGACGAGGATAAAGAGAGCTGGGGAACTACAGAGGGAAAAGTTATTGCCCTGTGCACAGATAAGTTGGAAATGACCACTACTAGTTCTCAGTTTGAACGTGTGTACCGGCTGGGAAAATTTTCTTCAAATAAATGTAGGCCAATAATTGCTAAGTTTACGTTTTTTAAGGACAAGCAGGAAATTCTCACCGGTGCACATAAGCTGAAAAATTCTGGGATCTCTATTAGAGAAGATTTTTCACTGGCTACACGACAGGCACGCAGGAAACTGCTACAATTTGCCAGAGAACGGAATTGCCGTTATAAATTGAATGTCGACAAACTTCGTATTGCTAATATTGACGCGAAATAAGTTGGCACGTGGTGACACTGGCCCCTTGAGGCGAGAACGACGAAGTTCGTGGTTGCGCGCGCGCTCTCTGAGGTCCAGCCATTATTAAAGGCTGTCGTGTTTTTTGCCTATCTGTTGCTGGTTAACTATTCTAGCTGTACTAGCTGGGTGACATTTCTGGTGGAGGTGCTGGGTACGGCCGATGTTAAGATCTCCGGAGCGTACCCCAGACCTAAGCCGGGCGAGTAGTTCGGCCGAGCTTACCACTGTGCACGTATGTACCAGCCGACATCTCCAGGGACTCCAGCCACAGCACGGTCTGCTACCCGATCGAAGTAGAATGACGAACCAACCACCTGCTGCCGCTACTACAGCATCGCACATGGTCGTCAATCAGATCCGGACGCCGAATCCGTTCCACGGGAGTGCTTCAGAGGACGCCGACGACTGGCTTGACCATTTTTACCGGGTCGCCAACCTCAACGACTGGACCCGCGAGCGTAAGCTTCGCTACGTGTACTTCGCTCTTGAAGATTCCGCTAAAATATGGTTTGAGAACCACGAGGCGACACTGACGTCATGGGAAGAATTTCGTCGGCAGTTCCTCAATGCCTTCGCCAGGGCGGACAGGAAGGAGAGGGCGGAGTTAGCAATGGAGTCGAGAATTTAAGGCCCGAATGAGCGAGTCACGGCGTACATAGAAGACATGAATCGGCTCTTCAGACGTACGGACCTTTCTATGACTGAAGCAAAGAAGGTTCGCCACGTAATACGCGGCTTCAAATAGGAAATCTTTGCTGGCCTCATTCGAAATCCGCCGACGACACTTGCAGAGTTCCACGACGAAGCCACTACCATGGAAAAGGCCCTTCAACAGCGGGCCAGGCAATACAACCGCGACGCCGTGATTTCAAGGAAACTCATCAGGGCTGTCATCAAGGAG
Source organism: Dermacentor silvarum (assembly GCF_013339745.2). Lineage (NCBI taxonomy): Eukaryota > Metazoa > Arthropoda > Arachnida > Ixodida > Ixodidae > Dermacentor > Dermacentor silvarum. The sequence continues at coordinate 9,717,634 of NC_051154.1, read as the reverse complement.
GAACTGCAGAAGAAGCAGACGACCGCTGCCTCTGTGGGACAACTTTCCATTGCTGAAATGGTGCGCGCCGAGGTCCGACAGGCCGTCCATGTTCCTGAACAGTACGAGGCACCACAGCAGGGACCGCGTCCTGAAATGAGTTACGCTGAAGCAGTACGCCGTCCACCACCCTCAAGTGCGTATAGCATGGTACACCCCGCTCAGCAATTGGACGTAAGCTTCAGGCCTCGCAGCCCACCGCACATCGCCAAAGCAATGACTAGGAAGAGCGACGTCTGGCGCACCGCAGACTACAGGCCCCTTTGTTACTATCGTGGCGAAGCCGGGCACATCTACAGAATGTGTCCTTATCGTCATGTGGGGCTCCAAGGATTCTCGCCGAATGCACCTCGTCCACGACCTGGTGAGCGGCCGCCGGAAATAGAGAGTTTCGTCGCGAATCGTCGCAATGGTGATCAACGATGGCACGAGCCCCGTTCGTCGTCTCCTGCTCGCTACAGGTCACCATCACCAAGCCAAGCCTTCTCTCGCGGCGCTCTCAGACGCCGCTCACCTAGCCGGCGGCTCGGGAAAACTGAGTTCAGCGACCTCTGGAGGTGAGGCCGCTGACGTCTACTGTGCGCAAGATCCTCCACTACGACGACAACGACGAAAATAGAACGACGCCGACGTACAGACGCAGTCAAATACCATACGAGAGGTAATAACGTCGAACATTCCCGTCACCGTAGACGACGAAGAAATAACAGCGTTAATCGACATTGTAGCGGACACCTAAGTTATGAGCATGGACCTTGCCTGCAAGCTGAAGAAAGTTTCTACCGAGTGGACTGGGTCGCAGACTCGCACTGCAGGAGGCCATCTGCTAACCCCGGTAGGAAGATGCACAGCGCGAGTGAGGATTCGTGGGTTTACGTACCTCGGGGATTTCGTTATCCTCCCAAGCTGCTCGAGGGACCTAATTCTGGGAATGGACTTTCTGCAGGCTAATGGAGCCGTGATTAACTTACAAAAGTAGCTGGTAACGTTTTCAACGGCGCAGGCCTTAACAGGGAGCAGCACTGACGACACGTATGTCAACGCCTTGAGGATTGTCGACGAGAACATCACGGTGCCGCCAAGGAGCAGCGTATTGACCCTCGTAACCTGCGACGCATTCGACGACTATGAGGGTATTGCTGAGGCAAATATCGTGCTGTTGCTCGAAAGACACATCTGCATCGCCCGGGGCCTTGTTCGAATACAGAATAAGTGCTCGCAAGTTTTGTTGACAAACTTCAGCCGTGGTGTTTGAGACCAGAGAGGTTCTCCATCAAGCCCTCATGAACGGACATGACATCATCTTTCAATGGCTGCCGGGGCACTGTGGCATCGTCGGTAATGACCTTGCTGATGATGCCGCCCGGTCAGCCCATAAGGAAACCCTAACTGTTCCTATACCCTTATCAAGGACAGACGCAGCGAGGGGCCTTCGTTTACTCGCTCAAACCGAGACAGAAACATCATGGAGCAGCCCGATTTTTACGAACTGTCATCTCCACCGGCTGGATCCTACACTGAGGCTACAAATTCCATCGAACTTACCCCGCCGTGATGCAACTTTACTTTGCCGCCTGTGGCTAGGGGTGGCTTTTACGAAAGCGTATTCATTCCTTCTGGGCATGTCCGACACACCAATCTGTGACTCGTGCAACTGTGAGGAGACCGTGGAACACGTGTTGTGTTTTTGTCATCTTTATGAGACCGAACGCGACATTCTCCGGAGTGTGTTAAACAAATTAGACAGGAGACCGTTTTCAGAGACAAAGATTCTCGGACCGTGGCCCCACGCGTCGCAGGCTCACAAAGCGACGCGGGCATTGTTAAAATTCATGAAGTCGACTGGCCTCAGTGACCGACTGTGAAGCGTTGGACAACCGCACATGTTCATACTGCGAGTACTTTCTTCCCTCTCTCTCCTTTCTTTTCATCCCTTTAATCCCCTTTCCCCGTGTAGGGTAGCAAACCGGATGTGCGTCTGGTTGACCTCCCTGCCTTTCCTTTCTTCTTTTTCCTCCTCCTCCTTCAGCCATGAGTATCAGCACGTCCCTCAAGGTACAGCTGTGGCCTTTCTGAACGACATTGCTGACTATAGTCCCACGTCGGCACGTTACAAGTGACTTCACCGGATGCAACAACTCACGCCAGCCTGAGTACCCGCGTCCACATTAATGCTGACTTAGCAGATGTACAGAAGGATCAGCTACTGGGCCTAGTGACAGAATTCTCTGGCTGTTTTTCCACAGAATCTAAAGTCCAGCGCACCTCTATTACGCAACACCGGATAGTTACAGAGGAGTCGGCGCGGCCTGTTCGTCAGCACCCGTACCGCGTGTCACCTATGGAGCGGGAGGCGATTAAGCGTCAAGTTCAAGAAATGCTCAATGATGACGTCATCCAGCCGTCGACAAGTCCGTGGGCGTCGCCTGTCGTACTAGTAAAAAAGAAATTCAACACGCTCCGCTTCTGCGTTCACTACAGACGGCTTAACCGAGTCACCAAACGCGACGTTTACCCCCTGCCACGGATTGATGACGCTTTGGACCGTCTGCGTAATGCTGAGCTCTTTACTTCGTTAGACCTAAAGTCAGGGTACTGGCAAATCGAAGTGGACGAGCGTGACCTTGAAAAAACCGCCTTCGTGACTCCCAATGGGCTATACGAATTTAAAGTCCTGCCTTTCGGTCTCTGTTCCGCTCCTGCTACGTTTCAACGAATGATGGACACTGTACTCGTCGGACTAAAGTGGCAGACGTGTCTAGTGTACCTAGACGACGTTGTGTTTTCCAGCACGTTCGATGAACATCTCACCCGACTATGAAGTGTCCTTACCGCAATACGCAAGGCAAACCTCACCATCAAGCCTGAAAAATGTTACTTTGGCTTCCGGGAAATCAAGTTTTTAGGCCACGTGGTCAGCTCCCAAGGAGTACGACCAGACCCAGAAAAGCTCGCTGCCATTGCCGAGTTTCCTCACCCTAAAGACAAGAAGGCTGTTCAGCGGTTCTTGGGTCTCTGCGCTTACTACCGTCGTTTCGTTGAAGGCTTCTCGAGGATTGCTGAACCTCTCACGAGGCTGACGCGACAAGATGTGCACTTTGCGTGGACGGAAGACCAAGAGCAGGCCCTCACCGAATTGCGCAAACGCCTTCAATCTGCTCCAGTGCTGGCGCATTTTGATGACACAGCGGCAACTGAAATTCACACAGACGCAAGCAACGTAGGACTCGGGGCTATTCTGGTTCAATGTAAAGACGGTGCAGAACGTGTAGTTGCGTACGCGAGCCGTAGTCTTACAAAAGCAGAAGCTAATTATTCAACCACCGAAAAAGAATGTTTAGCAGTCGTGTGGGCCATCAGCAAGTTCCGACCTTACTTATACGGCCGGCCATTTCGAGCGATCAGTGACCACCATTCGCTCTGCTGGCTCGCCAATCTACGAGACCCGTCAGGTCGCCTCGCTCGTTGGAGCCTCCACCTACAGGAATACAACATGACTGTTGTCTACAGATGGGGCCGTAAGCATAGCGACGCTGACTGCTTGTCACGTTCTCCTATTCCCTTGACATCCTCCGACTTGGAGCTAGATTTGCCGTTTCTTGGTGTCGTCGACGTGGTGCGCATGGCTGACTACCAACGTGCAGACTCTGAACTGCTTCCAGTTATCCGATATCTCGAGGGAGCTGACGTTGTTGTCCCACGCCCACTTTCATGAGGATTGGCATCGTACTGCCTGCGGAACGATGTCCTGTACAAGAAAAATTTCGAAAACAGTCAAGAAACATTCCTTCTCGTCGTTCCGACGGCGCTGCGCGAGGAAGTTTTACAGGCGTGTCACGACGATCCCTGTGCCGGCCACTTAGGCTTCGCGAGGACATTAGCGCGCATACGGCAGAAATACTATTGGCCACACCTTTTTTCGTCGGTTCAGCGCTATGTGCGAACGTGCCGTGACTCTCAGAGGCGTGAAGTCCCACCCGTCAAGCCTGCCGGCCTCCTTAAGCCTTTGGATCCGCCTCCGGCGCCGTTCCAGCAAGTGGGAGTGGACCTTCTTGGTCCGTTCCCCACGTCTTCCTTGCAAAAAAAGTGGATAATCGTGGCAACCGATTATTTAACTCGCTATGCGGAGACAAAAGCTGTGCCACGAGGAACTGCTGCTGAAGTCGCCAGCTTCTTCGTCCACAACATCGTGCTTCGTCACGGTGCACCCGCTGTGCTCATTACTGATCGCGGCGCATCGTTTACAGCGGAGTTGTTGCAACAAGTCGTCACGCTGACGTATACCGACCACCGAAGGACCACAGCCTATCATACCCAGACTAACGGCCAAACAGAGCGCCTGAACAGAACATTGGCCGGCATGCTATCCATGTACATTGATTTGGAACACAATACATGGGATGGAATTTTGGCATACGTGACGTTTGCTTACAATACCGCTGTGCAGGAGGCCACCGCGTTTACACCATTCGAGCTCGTTTACGGACGTCGCGTTACAACCCCCTTAGACGCCATGCTCCCGGTAGACCACGGAACCACAAGGAATGACACCACTGAAGAGTTCGTCGAGAAAGCAGAGGAAGCTCGCCAGCTTGCTCGGAATCGCATCCGCACCCAGCGGAATACCGACGCGTGCAGTTACAACCGGACCCGACGGAACGTCCGGTACTCACCAGGCGACCACTTGTGGGTGTGGACACTTATCCGACACCGTGGGCTCTCGGAGAAATTGTTGCGCCGCTATTTCGGCCCCCACGAAGTTGTACGCCGCCTCAGTGATGTGAACTATGAGGTGGTGCCTCAAATCTCTGATCCTAGTTCGAACCGACGCCGTCCCCGTGCTGAAGTCGTCCACGTAGTACGTATGAAGCCGTACTATATACGCACGCGAGGGATAAGCAACCCTCACAAACAGCTTCAGCATTGTGTACATTCCTGTATGTTTTTCTTTTCTTTTCATGTTGGCCCTCTTGCCCACATTGCTCGCCCGCTGCCCTTGAAGCGACCGCGCCGGTCGCTTTTGAGAGGGGAGCAATGACGCGAAAGAAGTTGGCACGTGGTGACACTGGCCCCTTGAGGCTAGAACGACGAAGTTCGTGGTTGCGCGCGCGCTCTCTGAGGTCCTGCCATTATTATAGGCTGTCGTGTTTTTTGCCTATCTGTTGCTGGTCAACTATTCTAGCTGTACTAGCCGGGTGACAATATTAAATATACTTACGACAGTGTTTCTGACTCTGTAGTAACTGCTCGATAGCTAGTTGCCGATGTGCACATTGCGAAAGTACAGCGGCCATCAACTTCACGTATACCTTCATTTTCAGTATCATTTACTAACATCCACAGTGTGTTGCCGAAACGTGTCCTGCTTGAATCACATCTTGAAGATAGTAAGCCCGATGTTGTACTGCTGACCGAGACTTGGCTTCACGCCGATATATGTGACTCCGAGTTATATCATACTTCTAACCAGGGCCGGTATTTCGTAGCGATGCCTTTAAAGTAATAATGCCTTTTCGCGCTTATGGCACTTTGTCAGTGGTCAGAGCGACGGTCCGCTCGCGTTATCAACGGGATCAGCCGGCCGTGAGCGGTGGAAGATAAGACTTTTCTAAAATAAGTCATAAGGCATCGCTACAAAATCGCGGCCCAGGGGTGCTATGCAGGATGCGCCGAGTTTGGCGAACCTCGGGATCTTCACGAGCTCTGGCGACGCCCCAAGATGAAAGAACTAATGATAACAAGACAAAGTTTGTGCGTTCGCACGCCTACAGTTTCATTGGTTTATCAAGATTCCCCTCTGGGTGGCTATCATCCCTTGGGCGTTGCCATATGGGCGGTCGACAAACTGGGGCTCACGTGATGATACGGTCGGTGCATGGTCGTGCCTTCTTTCACTTGTTTGTCATTCCACCGAGTGCATTACAGGCACAAGCAAGTTATGAAATAAATGCATTCAGTACAATATTATTAGTCACATTAACGTGGGTTATAAGCATTTTAAAGATTACAAGGGGTACACTGAATGTGTATTAAACTAATTCGTAGTTTAATACGTTTCGTGTTATACCACGAGGGGACGCTCGCCCAATTTTTTTTTCTCTGGATTGGATTGGCGTGGCTCGCTACGTGCTTGCGCTAGCATTTCCGAGCACAGATTGCTGTGCGCCTGGTTTACACACTAGGCTTTAAACAGATCGCTCGTTGACGCGCCAACATAAGGCTGCGAGACGAAGTGAGCATCGGCTAGCACAGAAGTGGTTAGCCGCGCGCTTACCTTGTAAGCACTAAGGAATGCCGGAAAGCACTCATACAAGGGTCAGAAAAATACGCTTTATTTTCTTTTACATTATGATGCACCTTCATACTGGATAGCGCCAAGCGATGGCTTCTCACAACCGCAGGAAAGAAAGAATCTTTATACTGGGTAGCCCGAGCGATCCGTGGCTTCTAACAAACACAAGAAAGGGTCTTTGCAGCGCACGTGGCTGTTGACGGCCACCACATCTATCCAAGGTGGAACTCCAGCATCGGTGCAGTTGCCCTGTACCCACCGCTGACGAGGTGGTGCTTCACTTTTTTTTTTTACAATAACTTTTTATTTTTGCGTGTGAACGCCCGTGATGGGGTCCACAAAGTTCACGCTCTGGTTGACTGTCTCCTAATGCAGATTGATGCATAGCCCCATTAGCATCCACTAAATTTGGGATACAGCTGTATGTGGCCAATTCGTCAATATTAATGGTCCCCGGTTGAACATTGGCTGCAATAATGGCGCCTAGTGTCACCGCCTTTCGTCGGTCGACCTTGAAAAGTCGCAGCACCCCTTTGGTCGCGCAGAACATGTCGAAGACCCATAGGGCACCATCTTTAACACCGCCATAATTTTGGCGGCTGGGCGGAACGTTGTCGCCCCTCATTGAGCGGCCTCGATTGTACATTTGCTCGCAGCGAAGAAGGCACTCGTCAATTTGCGCTATCTTCCCGGAACACTGAGTGGAGGTCGCGCCAGCAGCTCGTCCCTCGCGACCTCAAGGATGTAGTTCCTCCAGTCGGCGATGGCGTGCTCCGATAGAGGAAACAAGCCGCCGGTCATCTCCTTCAGCAGCCATATGTCTACGCTTTTGCTCACGTAGTACACGAGCCAAATCGTTTGCCGCCTGGAGAGGTGGTCGTTCGGACGGCCAAGGCAGTCCTCTTCGTGTTGGCGAAGTAACTTCCTTCACCTCTCTGCCCGTGCAGGGCAGCGGCACCGTGTAACCGCGAAAACTGCTTTCAGCACCTGTTTCACTGGAAGGCAGCCCGACGTCCATTCTGAGTCTCCTTATAAAATGTGACCACTTCGCCTTCGCAGGTTGGTCGTCCGGGTTGAACCCCAGGTGCTCGCAGGTGCCCCAGTACTCCGATGACGCCGCCGGACCTGGCCTGGTGCTGGGGCGCGGTAGATGAAGAGCGCTTGAAGCCGGAGAGAGCCGAAGCGATCGCACGAACTTTTCCTCCGCAGCCTAGTCACACCAGTCTGTGCTCGGAAAGCATAGGCGAAGACGAGGGCCTTCGCCTAACTCGTCATACAGCCAGCGCACTGACGTTTTAGAAAGGCAAAAATGACGCTGAAACTCTACGTCGGTCATGTAGGTGAACGGGTCCAGACGGTCTATTGACGCTTCCTGCCACTGGATGCGATGACACAGGCTGCTGCTTCCACCGCCATGTTCCCGAGTTCAACTTGAGGGGGTTTCGCGATGTACGAGTTTCGCACGAGTTCGCCTGTCAATCAAAACCATAGATCGCGCCCCACGCGAGGCATGTAACTTGTGCGCGCGCCCACCACGTTTGGGCCACGCCCAACTTATTTTTTGGCAACAGCGACGTGGTGCGGAACTGAGAGGCATCATCAATCTTGACCGCCGAAATAAAACATGCAAAACGCACTGTTATCGGTGGTGTACTGAGCACCACTATCAAAAACAAAGAGTCGACTTTCGCTGGCTCATGCATATATCTTCTTGCGCTGTCATGGCCCCACAACACTGTTTACTGCTTGCATCGTGGCGATGTAGCGCATAGGAAATAATTGTCGGCACGCCACTGTAACTGCTTGCAAAGCATCGATGCGCCGTGGTCGACGACGATGCTGAGCAATGTGTAGTGTTTTCCAACAGCAACGTATCGCAGCTGTCGTTTGGGATGGCTGCTCTCTTATCGGTGATGTGTCAGAGCCGCAGTGTCACAAAGACGGTCAGCGTCGAGATACTCTCGCTTTTCTAGACCCAGTGCGGCGGCATTTTTTCATCACAAGCACGGCACACTAAACAGTTGCAACACCTTCCTTCCTGCATTCGAAGTCTAATTTTCTAACTGCACACAAGAGCCCTCACCCGCCAAAATGCGATTGCTGCGCTGTTGTTACGATATGCATCTGCAATCGCTCTTAGCTCAGCAGCAGATGCAATCGGCAGCACATTGGAGTGAACAACACACTCAAATTCTGCGTGCATGCGCACGCAGGCACCTTCACTGGGCAAGTGATGACAAGCGTTGAATTGTGTCGCTGGGCAGCACGCTGTTCTTCGCAATGCACCGCGGAGGCTACGCGCACGCAGATAAACTGGCGCATTTTCACTGTGCTGCGTCATTACGGACCCTAGAATACCGCACAGCCATTTTGAAGCGACAGGCTACACCCATTGCTCCCGTCTCTATGGCTAGAGTGTCGTTTCAGTTGGAGAAGCGGCGGCCTTAATAGCAGCCTCAGTGAAGCAGCAGCGGTGAACAGTCATGCCGCAGCGCTGCGTTGCCATTCCCCTAATAGAAAGGGAATGGACCGATCATTGTCATGACTGACTTAATTGAACATAGCGCTACAGCACCCCTGGCGACTGCTCACCTTATGAACTCCCTCGTGCGTGCAACCCTCTAGAATGTATCCGCTTGTAAGCTTTCACCTCACTGTCGCCACTCGCGGCAAAAAAGTGCAAAATTTAATCATTCGCTCGATCTCTGTTTGTCATCACAAATTTATAGCATTCAAAACGAAAAACCTATACTTTAAGAAATAAAATGTTCGTCATTTTATTTGTTATATTTTAAAGTATTCGATTGAGGGAAAGTGTAAGTGCAAGAATGCACCGCATGTGCCCTGTTCGCATTCGACGGAGGATAGAAAGATAATGCCCGAAAGAGGAGGCACGCCCTTGACGCGCCTGAGAAAGGCGTGGCAAGCGGCTCACAGCAAGTGTGCAGATGGACAACGGGACAGTGACGGTATTGCTAAATTGCGATAATACGTTGATAACAATACGCGGCGCTAACGCGTTTTGTTGCGCAGTCCTCTGTGCTCGAAGCGCGGAAGCACTGTGCCGCGCAGGGTGCGCTCATGTCATACGCGGCTTTATCTCGACATTTCTTTTTGCCTGCTGTTTTTGCGCGTTCCTTGCTATCTCCGTTCACTGACTGCCATCGACCAAACTCGGGTAAAACTCGTGCGAACGAGAAACTCGGCGCATCCTGGGCCGGTATTTTGTAGTGATGACTTTAAAGTAATAATGCCTTTTCGCGCTTATCGCGCTTTGTCAGTGGTCAGAGCGACGGCCCGCTCGCGTTATCAACGTTGATATCGTGAGCGGACCGTCGCTCTGACCACTGACAACGCGCGATAAGCGCGAAAAGACATTATTACTTTAAAAGCATCGCTACAAAATAGCGGCCCTGCATAGCACCCCAGTATGCAATTTATCGCCATGATCGCGCACATAAAAAAGGTGGCGGCGTGTTGATAGCTATCAATAAAACTATACCTTCCTTTCTTGTTGACACTGGCTCTGCTCTTGAAGTAGTCTGGGTAGCTTGTCCTACGTTATTCGGAAAGTTATTGATGGGTGTATGTTACCGCCCACCTGCCTCTGACCGCCTGTTTGTATCTGATCTTCACAAAACTATTTCCAGGGCTCTTGAACAGTTTCCCACTAAGAAAATCTACCTATTTGGTGATTTTAATTTTCCTGATATTAATTGGTCTCGCTTGTCATCGAGCAGTGAATCAAGTGATTTTATTGAGCTGTGTTTAGAGTTTAATCTTACCCAGATTGTTACAAAGCCTACTCGCGGCACTAATATATTAGATCTTATCCTCACAACACAGCCACATAGCATTAGCCCTGTCGTGCAGCTTGACGGCTTTAGCGACCATAACCTACTGCAATTCTCAATTAATATTCCACGGAATGTTGCTGGCGTTGAACGTAAGGTTATTAGGGATTATAACGGGGCAAATTATGAACAAATGAACACTGAACTTGAGGTTTTTTTTTTCATAAAACGTTTCTTTCATCGTTCACCAACAGGTCTGTTGAAGAAAATTGAAATTCATTTAAAAATATTATGACACTTCTAGTAGATAAGTACGTGCCATTTGTCGCAATATCTAACGACAAACATAGCCTAATGGTTTATCAATCGCTTAGATCACTCAGAAATAAAAAGAAAAGGTTATACGCGTCTGCGAAACGGCTATTATGTCTTTCATCATGGTCTAAATATAAAGATTGTTTAAAGTCTTACTGTCTTGCAATATCTGATGCGAAAAAGAAGTATTTTTCCACCGATCTGTCCTCACTTTTACGCACTAACCCTAGAAAGTTTTGGAGAGCTGTTTCTCCTTACCGTGGCTGTAATACTGTTACATTACATAACACCGACAATGTTCCTGTCTCTGCAACTGAGTGTGCTTCAACTTTCAATTCGTTTTTTTTTTTTTGCTCTGTTTTCACTAATGAAGACTGCTCCTCCATTCTCTGTGTCTCCGACCTTAATTATCGCTTCATGTCTCCTATAAGTATTAGTGTTGATTGCATCTCGAAACTAATACGCGATTCAAAAGTGTCTACATCGTGCGGTATTGATAATATTAATTATAAAATCCTAAAAAACACGTCAGCTATGTCCAGTCAGATTTTATACCACATTTTTCAGCAGTCTTTATCAACTGGTCTTCTTCCTGCTGACTGGAAGATAGCCAAAGTTATACCGATTTTCAATGATGGAAACAGGCACTCTCCTGGTAACTACCGCCCCATTTCGCTAACATGCACTTGTTGTAAGTTTCTCGAGCACATCAGTGCCTCCCATATTTTCAACCATCTTGAATTTAATAACTTTTTTTTTTTCAAAATCAACATGGTTTCCGTAAAGCGTTGTCTTGTGACACTCAACTATTGGAATTTACGTCAGATCTACATAATGGCATGAATAATAGCAAAATTATTGAGTGCGGTTTTCTTGACTATGCAAAAGCCTTTGACAGAGACACTCACTGTCGCCTAATAGCTAAATTAACTGCTCTTAGGATTGACTCATTAACATTATCCTGTATTCGCAATTTCTTATCTAATCGGCAGCAGTTCGTATCTGCGAATAACTTTAGCTCCTCTAGATCAGTAGTAACGTCAGGTGTACCGCAGGGTAGTGTATTAGGCCCTCTTCTTTTCTTAAGTTTTATTAATGATTTACCCAGCAACATTTCTTCCTGCATACGACTTTTTGCGGATGATTGCGTAATTTACAGAACCATTGATTGTCATGGTGACCACTTCACTTTACAAAATGACCTTCACTTAGTTAATCAGTGGTGCGACCGTTGGCAAATGTCACTTAACACATCTAAATGCTGCGTACTTTCCTTCACTCGCGCGAAATCAGCTCTTAAGTTCCCGTACAAAATCTGTTCGGCTGAAGTTCCTCGTGGCTATACTTACAAATATCTTGGTGTTCATTTCTGTACTAATCTTTCCTGGTGTACTCACATCGAGAAGATATGCGCTAAAGCTAACAGAACTTTAGGGTTTTTACGTCGTCATCTGCACCTTTCCCCCTCTACCATTCGACAACAGGCCTACCTAACATTGGTACGCCCTCAACTAGAATATGCTTCATCGATCTGGCCTCCTCATCAACAGTACCTAATAGACAAATTGGAATCCATCCAAAATTGTGCTGCCCGCTTTATAACTTCTAATTACAGTCGTCAATCTAGCATTACCCAAACTAAACGTGATGTTTCCCTTCCTTACTTGGATTCCCGCCGCTCTGTTGCCCTTCTATGCCTCTTTCATAAATACTTCTATAACTCGTGGTCCAGCCGTTTGTCACTTGAAATTCCTTCTCGCACATCTAGTCGACTTCATAATCATCTCAGCTGCAGGCGCATTTTTGGCCGCACAGAGTCATTCAATAATTCTGCATTGCCACGCGCCATTGCACTATGGAATAACCTTCCAAATGATATTGTTTCAATAAAAGATTCTGCCAAATTTTGTGAACAATTGCAACTTCGTATGTTCTCTTGACTTTGTATTAATATATCTTTTTTTATGATTGCCAGTGTTCCTATTTCCCTTCCAATGTTTAAATTTACTTGTTTTTTCCTACTATGTAGTTCTTTTTATGCCTCATTTATTGCCTTTTTTCTGTAACCCCCCCTACGCAATGCTCCACTGGAGCCTGTGGGGTAATATGAATAAATAAATATGAATAAATAAGTATTTTGTGGTTTTCGTCCTAGCTCCACAGATGCGATTGTGAGCAGGAAAGTTTGGCTAATAAATATACACAACCTGCTCATTGTGCCAGAACATATGTATTAAACTTGTTAGTTTCAATGTGCGGGTTGACAAAACAGCTAGCGGCCTCTGGTGTGTCCAACAAAGCCATGAGAATCGATGGATTGCAGAATAAGGTTGCTACCTTATTATTGAACGCTGCTTCAGGCTTCTTACCATGAAATTCGGAAATGAGCATTCAATACAGAAACGAAGTTCCGTTTTGTGAACAATCTATAGTGCCAATTTCGGCCCCTATGATGCTTAAAATGAGGTAATAAGTGCGTGTTTTGGGCGCCTAAAACACACAATTTTAGTGCCTAAAAATCGGGCCTCTCGGGCAGAGTCTGATGACACGACCTTTGGAAGCTGAGAAATTATCACTGAAGGCTACATAGCCTGCAGTGGTATTCAGCAAAACGTAAAGCTTCTTGGTCACACTTACAAACCCGAGGCCACTGATAGCCCAATGTCATCGCAAATAAATAAGTAAACCTCTAAATACATAAATAAAGCCTGACAGTGTTTCCGTAAACAGGAATCTCAGTCTCGCTTTCGCTACCACGGTGAAGGGGTCTGACAGGAAACACGTATCAGCGCCTCCAACTCGCTTGTTCTCCATGACTGAAGTCACGCTGACTTTTACATGAATTACGTACGCGCTGCATAGTTCATAGTAGCATTCAGCCTCCGTGAAAAACAAGCGTCTGTCCTGTGAACGAGATGACATTCAAGCGAGTGATACCCGAGGGTACATATTTACGGGCTTTGCATACCTTTCTTGTGTAACCACGAGCCATCTGCAAGTATAATATCAGCGCGCGATGCATAGCCTATACTTAACCGACTGGCCGGAATAAAAAAGAACCACATAACCACGCGACGATTCCTTGGCCTGCTCTGGGCTACACGTAGAAGCGCGCAACGGCGATGCCGGCGCCCCGGAAGTGCTGACGTGCACATCAAACATCGGTTCAAAATCTTTCACTGGCGCGGAATCGACGTGCCCGTCACGACTCGCCGCCGAAGCTTGCCGGCGCCATGAAAGAGACATTTGCATGTGCCGTCAGCAACTCTTGAGACCAACGGCGCAAAGGCCATTATCGCTGTGAACTTCCTGAACGGCGCTCCCGTCTCGCATGGCGCCCACGCACAAAGGCGCTCTTTTTTATGCAAGATTGAACTTTGAGACAAACTTGTTTTTCAAGCTCATCCCTGGCGCGATTCTGTCTGTTCCGTTTTTTATTCATTTTTTTCAGGAAATTTGCTCGGAAGACGCAATATTCGGTGAATATATTCTTTTCGAAGCCAAGAGTATGTGCAGCAGCACAAAATCGTGAACCTGTCTCTTGGGAGAGCCCACACGAACCTTGAGTCTGGCATTTGTTCTCATTATAGAATCCTCTATTCGCAAAGATCTTATGCAAAGCGTCTGCTTCGCATGTATGTTCTCAGAATAACCTTAATTTGCGCACAAATATCACAGAAGGTACAAATATCTTTGTACCGCATTGGAAACCACCTGAGATGCGCATTGCCCCTATGATGACTATACTTCATTGCAAGTCATCGCTCCACCGTGATCACATTTCTCATTGAACTCTCTAAGCTCATTAAAATAATTAAGTATACGCTTTCTTCCGTGCTCGCAGACCTTACACGCAAGGGGAAAAACTGGGGCTCCTGTCGAGAACGGCAAGGCACCCGCCGTGGCTTAGTGGCTATTGTGTTGGGCAGCTAAGGGCGAGGTGGCGGGGTCAAATCCCAGCCACGGCGGCCACATTTCGATGGGGGCGAAATGCGAAAACACCCGTGTACTTAGATATAAGTGCACGTTAAGAAACACCAGATGGCCCATATAGTTGCGGAGTCCCCACTACGGCGTGCCTCATAATAAGGTCGTGGTTGTGGGACCTAACACCACATAATTTTTTTAGAACGCCAAGGAACCTAAGCGTGTTAGGCACGACTCAAACATGATATTTTCTGTAATTGGGTGCCCTAGACTGGATAGCTATCTTGCTCTAGCACCTCATTATATAACATTTTTCTTATACAAATATTACAAAGACTCCTCTTGTGGCAAACGCTCCCACGTGTTTGTTTCATTGCTTCACCTATAAGCATGTGTTGAGCACTTTCGAAGCCTCCGCCAATAAAGGTGAAGGATCAGACGTGTAACTGGTCTGCGTAAATAAATGCGAATATGTATACAGGGTGTTTCAGCGAACACTTTCAAAATTTATTAAAGGTTGCCTGTGGGAGATAGCCCGATTCTAGTTAATGAGCTGGTCTACTCGAAGAGGTGGACAATACTTGCACAATAAATTGAAATGCATAATCGACTAATTAACAAAAATTCACTAATTACGTTTTTAACTAATTACCTGAAGGCCCTTATTGCAATTTACAAATTGAAGCCGTGCAGTTCGCAAGGCGGATCCACTTGGAATTATTTCTCAGGATGACACTAGTTTCGAGATATTAATTTCTGAACATTGCGGAGAAATGCATTGGCGTTCCAGTTAATATTGTGCATCAATGCATAAAGCGACGTTTTCTTAAGAAACTAACTGGAACGCCAAGGCATTTCTCCGCAAAGTTCGGGAATTATTATCTCGAAACTGCTGTCATCGCGAGAATTCGTTCCAAGTGGATCCGCCTTGCAAACTTCACGGCTACAATTCCTAAATTGCGATGTGTGCCATCAGGCAATTAGTTAAAAGCTTAATTAGTGAATTTTTGTTAATTATTTGATTATGCAGTTCAATGGCTTGTGCAAGTAATGTCCGCCTCTTCGAGTAGACCAGCTCATGAACTAGAATTGTGGTATCTGCCACACGCAACCGTTAAGAATTTTTGAAAGTGTTCGCTGAAACATCCTGCATATATATATATATATATATATATATATATATATATATATATATATATATATATATATATATATATACATAGGATTCAGGCATCCCTGATTAGAACACCTTCCCGCCCCGAAAGAAAATAGACCCAGTATCGCAAATATACCAGAAAGGTAAGACGGCGCGATTGACGCGTAGTTGTAAGCTTGCATACACTTCTATTCAAAAAGCCCAGTGAAGTCAAAGTCACGTGTCAGGTTGCCGTTTTTTTGCTTATGTACACAATGATTGCGTTGTTGTTTTCTTTTTTCTTTCTTAGTCGCTTCCGTCTTGACTACATCTGCAACAAAAAGGGGAGGCTTAGACCTTTACACGTTCTTGTAATCTTCGCACTGCGGTCACTGCCGCGTATGAACAGGTCGAGTTTACTGATGCTCACGCAGGGCCATACGTGCGCAGTCGTTTTCTTTGTATTATTTGTTGGCGCTCTGCACCCGCGTAAGGTTACAAATAGTCTAATGGCACGTACACACTAGCGGCAAAACGCGCGCGGCGCGCCGCCGCCGGCAAAACGCCGCTGCGATAGGGCGGCCACACCAACCGGCGGCGCGCCGCCGCGGCAGTCACGTGACAGAATAGACTCCTCTCCCTTTCTCGAACTATCCGTCAGCTCCGTCCGGGAGCTGACGCCTGCAGATGATAGCTCGAAACGAGTTTCCGGCTAACATCGGACGCGAGTACGAAACGAGAAGTTGGGCGGGTCCGCATGACAACAGTTTTCCGAGCGCACGTCACGGAAGCGGGCCGCTCTTATTGGCCTCCTTCATCCGCGGCACGCGGCAAACCGCAAAAAATCGATCCAGGAGCGATCCCTGCCGCGGCAAGAAAAACTTGTTTCGCGGATGCTTTCGCGGCGCGCGTCTTGCCGCCGGCGGCGCGCCGCACGCGTTTTGCCGCTAGTGTGTACGTGCCATAATTGTATATTTGTGTTCGCATATCAAACGCATTCACTCGTAATTCCTGCATTGTCAGATCATCATGTGGTGTTTTACTATAGACTTCTCGATAGTTGAAGCCAATTCTGTAGTTGCATCCAATTATGTGTATTGGATGCAACTACAGTGTGCAAGAGCAATCTAGTGCCGTTTCAGTGCCAACAAAATTAATTAGCAAGATATTCATTTTAAAAAGCCACGAAGCTGCACGAAAAAATTATTCACCGGAACAAGTGGATGAAAGGAAATCAGAAAAAAACATATTTCCCGAAATGATGAGCCTTCAAGCGGCCCTCCAAATGCGCGCTCGAAGTGAGCACATTCCGAGGCGCTGCTCTCGTATCGTAGAAGCGATTACACAAGATATTCATTCCGGATACAAAGTCAGATACAGACAGAATTGAATGGAAGCAGTTTAGGCGCATTAAAAAATGCATTCTGAAGTTTTACGTGCCAAAATCACGATCTCATTATGAGGCGTGCCATAGTGCGGGACTCTGGGTTAATTTAGACCACCTAGGGTTCGTTGCTGTGTCCCCTATGCATGGGACACGGGCGTTTTTGCCTTTCACCCCCATCGAAATGCGGCCGCAGCGGCCCGGAATTGGTCCCGCGACCTCGTGCATAGCATCGTAAGACCAAAGTCACTAAGCAACCACGGTGGGTGTTTGGGCGCATTATTGTTCCGTCAGTTTTGGGGGAAATTACCACTGATTTAGTTTAGACCGTTCTGTTGTGACAGACAGCAAAAAGCACCCGTGACGTGCCTTTCGAATACTGCAACTGATACGAAAAGCCAGGATGCAGCATCAACATGCTATGTAATGTTACAGCACTGTGGCGATAAAAATAGGTTTTGCTACAAGGGGATCATGAGTGTTGCTTTCTCTACTTACACGGAGATGCTGCTTCCTTCCTAATCTAACCCCGGTAACTAAAAAATGGGTTTTTCGCATTCATGCCATACCAGCAAGTTTTAAGAACCGACTCAAAAAACAATGATGTCCCTGTCTAGATCTGCCTTAAGGTAGGAGGAGGTTTTAAGACCCGCCTATGCGGTGATTAAATTTCCAGCGGCACTCGCATTTTTGTAGGAGTGGAATGCAAAAACGCTCCTATTCTTAGATTTAGTTACCCAGAACACCAGGGGCGGGATCGCCAAAGTATCACACTTTCCGAACGTTCTCCTGCGCTCTCATGATTGGTTGGCCCCGCACTTTCATCAGAGGTCGTCAGCATGGCAAGGCACCCGCCGTGGTTGCTCAGTGGCTATGGTGTTGGGCTGCTGAGCACGAGGTCGCGGTATCGAATCCCGGCCACGGCGGCCGCATTTCGATGGGGGCGAAATGCGAAAACACCCGTGTACTTAGATTTAGGTGCACGTTAAAGAACCCCAGGTGGTCCAAATTTCCGGAGTCCCTCACTACGGCGAGCATCATAATCAGAACTGGTTTTGGCACGTAAAACCCCATAATTTAATTTTAATTTTTTAAGCATGGCAAGGCAAATAGAAAACCGCCTGCTCAGTTACGTAAGGGCCAAACGGACGTTCGGAAAGCGAGATTCTTGCGCCATCTCACCCCAGGTGGTCGAAATAAATCCGAAGCTATATGGCGGCTCTCGCAGAATCTGCGTTGCTTTAGGACATCTAATAATTTGATTGATGCGATTTCCTGGCTCAAACCAAAGTGCACAATGTACTCATCTGTGCAATGACACAATACGAGCACGAGCACCGTTCAAAAGATCTGATCCTTCACCCAATCCTCTATAATTGTGAGCTGACTTGCCGGTATAATGTGCTCTGTCATACAGTCTCGTGCTGCTCGTGCCGAGCGCGAGCATGAGCCGCTTGCTTACCGTGAAGTTGTTTGCTTACGCCAACGACACGAAAATTTCCTTGGCTGGTAGAGGTATATATAGCTTCGCTCTAAAAAAGCAGCAGTTTCGCTCGAAAGGCGAAGCATCGATTGCGATAGCAAATTAGTAGACATCTATAGGAAGTAATGATAGTAGTTTGATGGGCCATATAAACTTGGAAATATTCACTTGCTAACTAAATTAACAAGCATGTCAGCGCGCACAGGCAAACGTGAACACATCACACTTGATCACTGCGGACACACGCTGTCAAAACGCTGGCATGAGCAAGCGCGGCTGCAGCAGCGATCGAAGTGATCTTCGTGCTGTCTATCGCTTCAACGCAAACTGGGCGACAAGAACTACGCAAGCACAAAGGAATGAGCCGCCTGCAAATCGCTTTCAAGATAAGGCACGTGCGACCACGCGTGGCCGTGCAAAGTACGCAGTTGGTGCCGGAGTAGACGACGGTAGAAATGCGCTTGGGGTGTCCATATAATTGTTGTCGCAATAATAACAGTAACACCTATAACGGTTTTGAATAAGTATGAACTATGAATATCTAACAAAAGGTGAGATTTTGAGATTTCTTATTTGAAATGATTATATAGCGGCAGGTATAATGAAAGTGATAAACAGGCTTCGCTATCACTTCGCTGTCACCTTAGGGGCAACACACCAGGCTAAATGAGCTGTTCGTTCAACGCGGCACGTTTGACAGCTCTACATGTACAGTCGCGGTGCGCAAGCGGGCATGTAGCTTTCTTTTATTGCGATAGCAATTATGTGGACACTCCAAGCGGATTTCTTCCGTCGCCTTTCGCGCGAAACTGCGACTTTTTTTATATATTTCGTCCGTTGCCTTTAGGATTCAGAAAAAATAATTTCGTAACAAGTAGGAAGCTAGAAGTTGCTGAAATGTTTTCTTGAACGCTCTGCAACTTTCTCATTGGAAGTTCTGCCCCAAAGTTAGTATTTGCGACGCGTGTTAATTATATATAATCTTGAATAAACATGCAATTAACCAGAATGAAAAAATAGCCTGAAGTATCTAAACGCATGTTGTTGGCTGCTGCAACAGCATGCGCTTGGTCGCGTTCTCCTAGAGTGGTCCGGCATAGACTTAAGCCTTGGCTAAAATTAGCTGGGAGACCTTTTATATTCGAAGATAATACGTATGTGCTCCTAATTACCAGCAAGAGGGTTTATATAAACCCTCTATGCTGACTGCCAAAGTAGTGCATGCAAGTAAGCGCACTTTTCTGTACGTGTAATAAAAAAAACATTTCTGAAGTAGAACTTAATATCGGCTCATAGGATCTCTAAAGCACTGCGACCTCTTAATCGAATAGAGCATTATACTAAACGGCTGTTTTTTTTTTAGTTAGCTGATATTTTTTATTTAGCCATTCGGTAGGTGCCACTGGGTGTGTGTCCATTCTTAGCTAATCCTCGAGAATAGTAATGGGCCACTTAGACACAAGTGGTATAGAAACAATAAATGTATTTACACGTAGGTGCCAACTTAGAAAATGAATATAGAAGTTGTCACCTTTGCGGTGCATGTACATAACAAGTGCATAAGATTGCACGTTGGATAGAATGAAGGTAAGCACAATTGAACGCATCGCCATTGCTTGTATAGCATTTATAGAACCGCTTCACTAATGCGTTGTTTCACATGGACTCCAATATGTGCGCTTGATCTGCATATTTTTGTTTCTTGCACATCTTTGTATGAATTTATAACTAACCTGTGAGTGAGAACTCAGTCGTGGATGAGTTATGATGTTGCATCATGTTGTAAAACGAATAAACAGTAAACAAGGGATATTATGGAGCGCCGCTTCTCTCTGAACAACAATTTTCGAAGCAGTTTCTGATAGCAGAATAGATGCCACTATACGCTGCGCAACCATTATTGATAGAAGAGTTTCCAATGCATTTTGACTGCCTCCACTTGCGTGATTTTTAACAGGTGCCGCTGCATACGCCGATAACCATCTCCTCATTCGGCTTCACAAGATTTCTTTCTTTCACATTGTCGCATAAAGTGAAGTGCGGAAGAAAGTATACGACGCATCACACCTGATTATCCGACTCCGTGATGGTTCCGGACACGGAGCTGAAATTGCTCGCAGCTCCAGTCCAAATGCAGACCCGGCCCAGCTCTAGACTCGGCCCCGTTGACATATGCACCGGGCATTTCATTCCGCTTTGGAGAACAATGGCTTGGCCGCTGCCGCATTTTTTTTTTTCGGGGGGGGGGGGGGGGGGGGGGACGCCACAGAAAACAAAGAGATAGCAAAAAAGTTCATGCAGTGCCATTTCAGTAATCACTAGAAAGCCTCAGGTTGGACAGAAAATATACAGCACTACACTTTGCCACTCTCGCATCCGATGCGTGTCTTTAACTCGAAAAACTACATCAGCAAATGGAACCTATAAAAAAAAAATCCTGCGCTTTTTTTTTTCCTACGCAAAGACCTCCCTCACATCATTTCATCGTTGCTAAATCAAAGTTTTGTGTTTCTTGGCACACTACTATGAATAAATTATATCTACAATGTGTATGCAAACAGTCTTCTGTCTGTTTTCGTAATGTGTATAAGACTGAGAATGAGCGCGAGATATTGTTGGTTTTCATCAGCGCAGCGCGCTCATTGCCCTGCATCACGAAAAATATGAGGAGCCACGTGAGCCTAATGGTGGCGCTTAACGCGTGAAACTCGGCCCTATACTGAGTGTAACCCGCGTTTCCTCGCACCTTGCGGCAATAGCCACGCTTCGGGGACAGCTGTGCACCCCGGTCATTACGGTGGCCGGCAGATCGTAGCCGAAATCAGCGATCCGGAGTCGACCTTCATTCTTCTTTGTCCGTGTCACGCAAGAGGGCCTCGTCGCCATTCCGGCCGAACGGCTTTCTCGATCCCCTCAATCAACGCGTCAACCATCAGCCGTGCGACGACCCAGATGTGTGTACTCCGCTCATGGGCACCCTGTGGGTCTGAGCACGGACACAGGCGCCAATTTGGACTCGTTAGAGTCCGAGCGGCGATTGGCTCATTTCAACGCCGCCTCCCTCCCTCTCTCGCTTCCGTCTCCCTTTTACAACATCTGCAGGGCTCATTGTGCCTGTACCGCGAAAGCACTGTGCTGCCATTTGCGCTCGTACTTCGGTCCAGGAGCTGTAATATACAGCCCCGGAAACTGCTGGTGATGTCTTCATGTCTTCACGCCATCAACGTACCAGAGCGGCGGCGTGTACAAGACATGTGGAATCGTGGTCCTTTATTAAGCGTCCATGGTTCGACTGACATTAGCCACTTCAGTCACGATTTCAGAGGGATCTGACCACGGTAGAGAGCAGGGGCCCTATAACCTAAAACTATTCAAATCTGTTTTATTCCAATCTCCTGACGTCAAATTTACGTAACCACCAGCGCAAGAATCAGGCGGTGACCCGCAGCGGTATCTGAACAACCCAATCAAACACTCTCCTCGTTTATAGGAGGTCACCTTTGCTCGCTTTCAAAACGAATAACATTGCCTGCACTGAGAGGTGTTTGTTATCGAATTGGCTGACAAGAGGCGAGGAGCACGCTCTAGTGGAGAAGGTTTCGATGGGGCTGAGCCAGCACAGTGAAAGTAGAAAACCGCATGAAGAGGGTGGTGCCGGCTTCTCCGATTGGTCCGCTTCGCCTTACCTTGCGGTTGCTGGTCGAAAATCGCGGTGGCGTGCAACGGAAGGATAAGAATGCCGCTAAAACGGATCCTCAGCAAGGAAGAGTTGGCATAGGGATGTCGTATACGTGCCGAAAGGGCTCGATAACGTTTTACTGCCACGCAAAAAGGTTCATCATGCGCAAATAAATACATGCTCACCGGCAGGTGCGAGTAACAAGGGCCTGAGCGATCGGCGGGCAGCCATCTTATATTCCTTTCGGAACGGGGCAGTCTGTGGCGATTCAGAAAATTTTTCAGTTTTGTTCGGCATATTAATGCATGGTTTTGTGAGGTCGCGTGACAGACAGGCAAAGTGGGCGCAGCCCGAAAACATTGGACCAATAGCAAAGTGGTAATGGTGAAAATGCGTCGAATGAGCAATAATTATTTTTCTTTTGTGCGGTTTAATCATGCATAATCAGTGTGTGCAGGTTATATCAGATGGGGAGCTATCACGGTTTTCGTGACGTTGCGTGACAGACAGGCGAAATTGAGAGTGGCCCGAAAATGTTTTGACCAATCGTGGTGGGCTGACTGCAGAATTGGAATAGAAACGTTTGGAATATCTTTACGTTATAGAGCCCCAGGCATGCTTCCTTTGCAAGAAATCCGGTGTAAGCTGGGAGCCCGAGCTTTAGCCGAGTTAGAGCTACGGCAGTCAACGATTAAGCAGTGCTAAGAAAAGTGTCTACAAAAAAGTTGGAGGATCCCTAAGCATGTTCTTATGAGATGAGGACACGAAAGCGTTTCTTTTGGCTAGGTTGTTGTTACGGAAGGGTGCTGCAAAGTGGTGTTTTCGAGTTGTGCTACAAACAATGAGGCAACACCACATTGCAGCACCCTTCTGTAACAACTTGGCCAAACGAAACGCTTTCGCGTTCTCATCTCATAAGAATATGCTTAGGGATCCTCCAACTTTTTTTTTCTTCTTCGTAGTTGGTGAATTGGGTGTAGAGCGTACACGTTTCAATTCACGCTCGTCTCCTGAGTCCTCTTCTTCGAGGGAGCACTTCGTCGACAAGTCATCTGCCGATGGCGACACTAAGCCTAAAAGCTCGACATCAGACTAACGGTCGCTACTTCTTGCAGAATCACTATCCATGCTGCTGCGGCAGTACAGCCGCCCAAATCTTTAACTAGTGTGCGCGAGCGGCGACTTTCTGTGCGGCAGCACCTTAAATTAGGAACCAACTTACAAATGACTATGCTATCTGACTATGCTCACAAAGCTCGTGAAGATAGCATAGTCATTTGTAAGTTTGTTCTATAATTTAAGGTGCTGGCGCACAGAAAGTCGCTGCTCGCGCACGCTAGTTAAAGATTTGGGCGGCTGTACCTCCACAGCAGCTAAAGGCAAATTGAGACTGCGGGCGAGGGTGCGCTCCTTTTGTAGATGCTACGTCGGTGATCACATGTTGACCGCGCCGACTATTCCAATCCGCTTTCCTTCTCCCCTTCGAGTCGGGGCTTCCCCTTGTGCTGCGGGGATTCCCCTCTCCTATACGCCGCGGCTGCAGGCGCTTGCTGCGGCGGAGTGGAGCGCGCGTTGAGTGTTGCTAGAGTGTATTAGACAATGTATTCTAGTACACTCTAGTGTTGCTGCGGGAGGCGTTGGCGCCGGCGTCAATTCCGATGGGAGAGGTCACATGCTTTCCGTGCACAGTTTTTGCGGACGCCCTTTGCGGACGCCAGCCGGGTGCGCGCTTTGGCCAACCTAGCCAAGATACACTTTCGCGTTAAAAAGTGACTACTCCACGCACTGGGGGAAACAATGTCATGTGAAGCATTTTGCATCTAACATTGCTTGGGGTTCTCAAAGCGTTACCAGGTGGACCAACATGTTTGTGTAGGGCGAGAAATTGCGCACGCGATGCGAGCGTGTGGGACGACTTCAGCAAGACGACGACGACGACGGTGACTACAATAGTGTGAAGACAATGTCATAGCGACTGATTTATTTTACTCCTGGAAATAAACGTCATTTGGCTGTGCAGACGGGTCACAACATTACTCTCACGAGAGGTTACCCACAAGATACACAAATGCAAAATCAGGCCGACACACTCTGCCACGAGGACTAAGGCGATGCATGATGCTTGTCGAGAGAAGAATGGTGGTGAGAGGTGTACGCACGGAGAGCTAAACATTGTGTCGCAGTTCTGGAGTACGAGGAAGGTCTTCCTCAGCTGGGGCTAGTCGCTGAAAAAGTGCCTTATTCATTGCCTTGTGGGCATCGTCTGAGTGGAAGCTGCATGGTAGATCGCCCGGTAGGTAGCAATGTGCTGGAGAGTGATTCAATCCAGCCGTATACTGAGATGTCACGAGGATTAAAGTGGTATTTGTGCCCCAATACGCATGGACAAAGAATTTAGGAAAGTCAAAGAAGCCGCTGAACAATATGCGCTATTCTATTAAGAGGTGCATTGACATAAGCCGGCTTTTTAGGTGTGTCTCATGATTACGCCGAACCGAGCTGCGCTCAGTCACTCTACTCAGCGGCCTCACCTGTATTGACGGGGCCCCGTCTGTTGACACCTCCCTTCCGCAAGAGCGATGCTTGAAAGCACAGCTCTACCAAGCATGTGTGGTCGAAGCACCGTCGACAGCAACGAATCCGTCAGCTATAAAACACCTTCGGCCAAGAGGCTTGGTGCCACAGCAGGCATCACTAATCTTCTTGTTGTGTAGGCCTTACGCCTTTTTTTGTCAAGGAAACCGGCAATATTGTGTGGTACAGACACCGACCACACAGTAGTCTCGCTAATGCTGCGGAATTAATCCATGAAATCCACTCATTTCTAACCTAGCCGGCAATATTGAAGATAACGCCTGACCTTCTGCGGTTTCTAAGAGCTTTGTCGCTCAATTGCATAACCTCTGAACTGGCGAGGCGCACTTGACTGCAGAAATACAGGACTTGAAGGTTCAGCTCGGTAATACTCACAAAACCATAATCGAACAGAGTAAAAGAACAGATTACGAAACTTATTATCAGGCATTTGTACCCTTGCGTAAAATAAATCATTCGCACTAGCACTGAGCGCATTGCCAATCGCGACAGACCCTATTGATAACGGCTAAAAGTGTTGAGGCGAAATAACCTAATTTTATATTCGCGACATTTCCGCCTAGGAAGCATAGCTTTGTCGCCAATAACATGCAGTTAAACCAAGATATATATTGATGGCGCACATCATCTATTCTTCATTCAACTAGCCGCTGCTGGCCCATAATACGGATCTATGCTTCCCCGAAGACCAAAACTGCAATACTGTCAAATGGCCGTAAGCTTAAAGAGAAATCTTACTGCATCGGTAACGATTTCTCGCAGCTACTACAGACAAATTACGCTCATTGGTAAATCAGCACATGCTGGTAATCAGAATACCAAGTGAAAAATCAAACCCTTGTTTCACAAATTTTCTACTGCTACACTGAAATAAAAAGAAACGCGTACACCGGAGCACTAAACAAGTGGACGGGGCATAGGTTCGGGAAAAATGCAATCAACCTTTAAAAAACTGCAGCTCCGATTTATGTGCTGCTTAAGATAAGTATTTCTCGTGCGAATCTCCATCTCTGCTCAACTCAAACCCTAAATGGTTGTGGCAAATCATATTTGCTAAATGCGATACTAATCATATTTCTTCACCATGATAGTAACCATATCTTTCCAGGCAATGAGGGCGCTTCATCCTTCAAGGCATATTTTTCACCCATCTTCAGTACTTATAGAAGACCACTCTACCTACTTGAAGCTCCTTGATGGCAAACACCAGTACATGACGCCCATCGGCATTACTATCGACGGCATTGTATCCCTTTTCAATAACTGTAAAATATATCATTGTTGTGGCATCGATCATGATAATTTAAAAATACAAACAAACACCATTCTTACTTCTTGCAAGATATTATATCATTTTCAGGCAATCACTAACTAGCGGAGAGCGCCCGTCAGATTTTAAGATTTGGAAAGTAGCGTTCATTATAAAAAAACGATAACATATATTCACCAGAGAACTACCAGGTATTTCACTAACATGCATTTGTTGCAAAATGCTAGAGCATATACGAGTAATTGCCTCTCACGTATACAACCATCTCAAATCAAGAATTTTTTTTTTTCTGTTCAGCATGGTTTCAGGAATAGTTTGTAATGTGAGACAAAGCTTTTAGAATTCACAACCAACGTGCTCTTTGACATAGATCGTAACCTACAGATTGATTGTGCCTTCGTTGATTTTTCCAAAGCGTTTGACCGCGTACACCATTGCACCTGATTTAAAAGTTAACCGCACTAAGATTGCATTCACTGACACTACCTTGGCTCCGAAATGTTCTTTATAATAGCCGATAGTTCACAATTATCAACAATCTCTCCTCGCCCCTTTCCTATGTCAACTCCGGCGTACCAAAAAGTAGCGTTCTTGGGCTGCTACTATTTCTAATATACATAAGTGATATTCGCAATAACTTATCCCACGCGCGAATTCTCGCAGGCGACTGCATTATCCCTTTTACTGCTGGGTTTTTTTCATGTGCTTGTTAGTGGACATTTTGTGCAACATATAAACGCTTTCTTCATCGTTGCTTTGCTCCGAATCCGAATTCACCAACAGCCTTCGTCTGTCAAATAGCAGATATACACTAGTTTGCCATGGATGTACTGCTGAGACCGGGCGACAGAGCACCGAGAAACTTGCTCTACCTGCCATTACAAATTTAACTTACAAGTTTTAGGCGTTTTACGACATCTCTATAGATGACACAACAGGTAGGCGATGTCCATTTTTGCATGAGTTGTTTTTTCAGAGGCAGGGAATCCGCAGAAAAGACAAAACTAGTATGCACTGGCGTGGAAGTCAAAGCGTTATTAACCGTCTATAACCAGCCTACATGACCACCTCCTTCTTCAAAACGACTTTCAGCTTATTTCGGATTGGTGTAACACTTGGGTAATCACTGTAAGTTCCTCTAAATGCAAAGCAATGTATTTCACTCGCAAGCACACAATGGTAGCTTCTGTTATCACATAAACAATAACCTGGTGTCCCAAGCTAATACATACAACTGCTTAGGCATTAGTCTCGCAATACCCGCCGTGGTTGGTCAGTGGCTATGGTGTTGGGCTGCTGAGCACGAGGTCGTGGGATCGAATCCCAGCCACGGCGGCCGCATTTCGATGGGGGCGAAATGCGAAAACACCAGTGTACTTAGATTTAGGTGCACGTTAAAGAACCCCAGTTGGTCCAAATTTCCGGAGTCCCCCACGACGGCGTGCCTCATAATCAGATCGAGGTTTTGGCACGTAAATCCCCATAATTTTTTTTTAGTCTCGCACCCCCCTTTCACCCAAGAGGAAATGATGATGCTTATTAAGGCCCAGGATCAGACCTCTCAAATCCTGGCAGTCCAGAGGGCCCGCGAGAGGGCCATCAGGTTTGACCTGATGGTCCCCGTGTGGGCCTAGCCAGGTGACGTCGAGTTTACTCGCGTCTATTGTGGACCCAATAAAGTTCACTCACTCACTCACTCACTCACTTAGTCTCGCACCTACCCTTTTCTGGAACCATCACGTTACTACCATATATGCCAATGCTTCGAAATCACTGGGGTACTTGCACCGAAACCTACGTAATTCACCTTCTAACAACCGCAGGCTAGCTTTTCACACGTTTGTTTGTCCGCAGCTAGAGTTTGTCTCTCCAATTTGGTCACATTATCATAACAACCTAGTCTACTAATTAAAATCAGTTAAAACCAGGTCCTCTAGGTTTATCTCACATAACTTTAAATACAACTTAAGCATCTTTTAATTATTTGCCACTCATAAATAAAGCTCGATATTTCCCATCCGCCGTTAAGCACTCGTCGTGACATTGCACTCTTATCATTACTTCGCAAGTACGTCTATGCTACCCGAGAATCCTCTTTATGGCTTGAAGTATAGCATCTTGCATATCACGCAGATTGCATAATCACCTCAGCTTCACACGTATCTATGGAAACGCTTACGCATTCAATTGGTCAGCGCTTCCTTGTGTCATCATGTTATGGAATGCTCTTCCTGATTTCATCGTCTCCAAAACAAATCGTGATAAATTCCTCCAGCTCTAAGTACATATTTCACTTCATAACGAGGAAAAACAGCGTGATGGACTTTTTATTTGTTTTTTGCTCAGTTTTGTGTGCTTAGCACGTTTTTTTTTTTTTTTTTTTTTTTTTTTTTTTTTTTTTTTTTAACCTGTCAGATCATGCTTTACTTTGTTATTCTTATATTTATTATCGGTGTTTCACCAACGCCTCCTAGATAGCACAATACCTGTGCACTTTGCTCCATGACGTCACCCCGTCATGCAGCCCGACAGCCATAGAATCTAAT
Organism: Dermacentor silvarum; assembly: GCF_013339745.2. NCBI lineage: Eukaryota > Metazoa > Arthropoda > Arachnida > Ixodida > Ixodidae > Dermacentor > Dermacentor silvarum. The sequence goes on along the minus strand of NC_051154.1, from coordinate 9,689,175 downwards.
GGGGATGCTCCCGAGTTGCCGCGGTGATTTTGACGTCACCGTTTTCATCACTCCGGGCTTGGCAATAGAAATTTCGGTCCAAGTAGCATGACGTAATAAAGCAGATTGCATAGGCCTGCTATCTAAAACGTTGGTTTGACTGACGTTCGAGTAGCTACATTTGTGCGTCGTTGTTTTCTTTGCTTTATCAACTGTATCCTTTTGCCTTTTTTGTCTCATAACTTTACCAACGTTTTCTTTCTTTTTTTCGCGATGCTATAATGTTTGTATATCACGTTGTGGGCACATTGTTTTATTGTATATCATTATGTACAGTCACGGACAATTGAAATACGAATAAGCTAGGGCTAGCTAGTGGCCCGCGCGGCACCCATCGCCCGGCTGCCCCTGGTGCGAGCACGAACGGGCTGATATGGCCCATATGCTTTGGGAATGTCAACGCCATGAGCAAGAAGCACCAAGAGGATGGCAGAAGACAACATCAGGACCCTCGGAAGGCGGGCGCCTCACAGAGAGATGGCAAGCCGCCTTCCTCAGCGAGGCACCCGAAGACCAGGAGTGGGACGTCCAGCGGGCCAGGGCTATTGCCGAGGATCTCGAGAGATTTTTCTCCAGCGATGGACCCCTGGCAGCCTAGCCCCGGGCACCAACAGCCATAACCGTTGGACATATAAAGTTTATTCCTAGCTAGGGTGCGTTCTTTAATTTTTTATTTGAATAATACTTGTAATATTGCGATTACGGTTTCTACACCTATTGTGGGGCTTATACCATCTTTGGCAACCGTATAAGTAGCGGTGTAAAATCGCGCTGTCGAGTTAGTACTTGCGAAAGGTGTTCTGGTTTATAATGTCTTGATTTGGTTTCATTCGTCCATGACTGCACGTAAATATTAATTTGGTCTGCCCCCAATGATTTTTCGTCCTGTCGTTTTTTTTTTCTGTGACTCCCCGCCGCCCCCCTTACCCAATGCCTGAAATAATTTTAAAGAAATAAATGTGGATGAAGGGATTGCCGACACGGATTCAGCCGATTTGTTCAACTCCACGATTTTCACTGCGCACGGGAACGCACCATGCCCTTTAACTTTGCTTGATTTTGATTCTGGCATGCCTGTGATCAACGTCCGGGAAATTTGAATTTTGCCCATAATATAAATTATAAAGGTTTTGTCTTCAGCTGGCATGCATGGACAAAACTATTATCGAAATTTAAATATAACACTAAACATAACGCTTCCCTTTCTCTAATATTTTCGGGTTCGCTTTCTTCAAGAACCATTCCAAATAAATGGAAGACAGGGAACGTTGTTCGAGTTTGCAAATCAGTTAACAGACCATTCCCCACCCAATTACCACCCCACCTTCCTAATAAGCGTCCCCTGTAAATGATACTGCATGTGGTCTGCTCCCATATATTATACATTCTTGACAACAATAACTTATTTTATTCTTCACAACAAAGGTTTTCCGAATGGTTCTCATGTGAAACACAGCTTAGTTTTCCTGCATAACATTCGAGTAAACCTCAATGCTAATGCAGAGACTGACACGACCTTTCTTCGTAACGGCGCGTGAGGTGTGCCAACCAATGGCGGTGTAGGGAAAAAGTAGTACTTCCCGGACTTCCCTGGGGCTATCTATCTATCTATCTATCTATCTATCTATCTATCTATCTATCTATCTATCTATCTATCTATCTATCTATCTATCTATCGACCGAACCATTTTCGCGCCAACCTGGGTCACTGCGTAGTTCATGGTAGAACAGTTAGAGCATGTGGTTGGATGGATGGAAACAACTTTATTGTAATCCGGCGAAGTTTAACGACCCGGGCTCAGGTCTCCCATGAGGGGACTTCGAGGCCTTGCCTCGTCGCCGCCTCCCGGGCCCGCTGGACTGCCCACTCTTGTGTCTTGAGGTTGGAGCTGCGCAGAGCGGCGGCCCACTTAGACGCAAGAGCCTCCGGAGCTACTGCCATTTTCGCTGCTATAACAGGACACTCCCACAACATGTGTGAGAGTGTTGCTCTAGTTGCCTGACATAACTTGCAAAGAGCACTCGGATATTGCGTTGTGAAAATGTGCTGCAATTGCACCGGACTGGGAAGGTGTGTGTCTGCAGTTGTCGCCAGACGACTGCCTGGCAACGTATCAGTTTGGGATGAGGTGGGGGCAATGTCCTCCTGCCTAACTGGTAGTGCTTGGTGATATCATTATAGCTTACTAAGCGTTCTCACGTGTTTCGCACCAGGAGGTCCGAACTCGAAGAGGGTGTCTGAGACTCTGCGCGGCGGGTCAGTTCTCGCGCCGAGCGGTGTTCCACCTCATTCAAGTTAAGGGGGCCCTCGTCGGTGGGGGTGGCGACGTGCGCTGGGAACCACATGATCGCGGTGCTATCGAAGTGCTGTCGACCAGCTTTCCTTAGGATCTGAAGAGCTTCGGAGGAAATGCGCCCCCGCGCGTAGTTACGAACTGCGGATTGTGAGTCGCTAAGAACTACCTCGCAGAGGGGGTCGGTAAGCGCAAGCGCAACCGCAACGTCTTCCGCTGTATCTGGGTATTGCGTGCTGACACTACACGCGTGAGTAAGGCGGGAGTTAACGTCTATGACTACCGCCGTGAACTGGTGTTCTTGTACTGTGTACTCTGCGGCGTCTACGAAGCGCGTAGTCGTCTTCCCACCAAAGGAGCGCAGCAGTGCCTTGGCACGGGCCTGCCGTCGGCCTCCGTTATGTTCGGTGTGCATGTTTCGAGGGATAGGGGCGACGATCAGCGTGTCGCTGATGTCGGGTGGAATGGCCTGTTTCTGACCGTGTTAGACATGGTAATTGAAGCTGAGTTTCTGCAGGATGTACCGACCCGTGGCTGTCAGTGACATGCGTTCGAGTTGCGAGGCTCCTTGCGCATCCACGATTTCCTCAAGCGTGTTGTATACCCCCAGCTGTATACCCCCAGCCAAGTGCTCGTGGACTCCGGTAGGTCAAGGGCGATCTTGTAAGTCTTGCGTATAAGGGTGTTTAGTTTCTTTCTTTCGGTGACATTCCAGTTGTGGAAGGCAGCCACATAAGTAATGTGACTGATTGCGAAGGAGTGTATGAAACGCATGACGCTGTCCTCCTTCATGCTCGTGTGCTTGTTTGTAATGCGTTTGATCACACGGGTAGCCGCTGTAACCTTGCCTTCAATCTTGCGGATAGCTTTTGCGTTTGACCCGTTGGCTGCTATATGCATGCCGAGGATGCGTATCTTTGGTACTCGGGGAATACAGGAGCCGTCTTGCGTATACAGGAGTATTTCCTCACATTGGCGCGATTCGCTGGTAGGCTTGGGCCGGCGGTGCGGGCGGTAGAGGAGCAGCTCCGATTTGAGTGGAGATAGTCGGAGATCCGTGTCTTGGAGGTAGGTTGCTATTGCAGAGACCGCTGCTTGTAAGGTGCCTTCTATCTGACCGTCACTGCCCTTGTTGACCCACAGGGTGATGTCGTCTGCATACAAGGAGTGATGGAGGCCTTCAATCTCGTCAAGGCAGGCCGGGAGACCCAGCACCACGAGGTTGAAAAGGAGCGGGGATATGACAGACCCTTGAGGAGTGCCGGCGCTTCCGAGTGCATGTTCGTCGGATGTCATGCTGTCGACCGCGAGGGTGACTGTGCGGCACGACAGGAAATCTCTGATGTAGTTGTAGCTGCGCTCGCCCGTGTTAAGCTTGTTAATTCGGTTCAGGATTGCTGCATGTGATACATTGTCGAATGCCTTTTGCAGATGTAGGCCAAGGATGGCCCGGGTGCCGCTAGTTGGGTCGTTGATGATCTGGTGGTAGAGCTGTAGCATAACGTCTTGAGTGGAGAGGTATGACCGGAAGCCCACCATAGTGGATGGGTAGGCTCCAGTGTCCTCGAGGTGGCGGTTGATACGGGTGAGGAACGCATGCTCCATAACCTGGCCAACACAGGATGTGAGGGAAATGGGCCGCAAGTGATCCAGGCTGGACGGCTTGCCTGGCTTCGGTATCAGGACTGCCTTAGAGCGTTTCCACGCCTCTGGGATGCGACCCACTCGCCAGCATTTGTTTACGTATGTCGTAAAAGCGGTGTTCGAGACATCATCGAGGTTTCGTAGAGTCTTGTTCGTAACCTTGTCGGGACCAGGTGCTGATTTGCCATTAAGGTCGTGGAGAGCTGCGCTGATCTCTGACTCATGAAATTCTTCATCGAGCCTCGCGTTTGACTTGCCGGTGTAATCTCCGTGTTGGACATCGGGTCGTTGAGGGAAGTACTTGTCTAGCAGGCGTGTCACGATCTGTTGATTACTCGTGGTAGCCCATTCCTTGTGTACAAGGCGCTGCAGGCTGGCACATTGAGCAGACTTGCCCTGCGTTTCCCCCAACAGGTGACGGAGGACTGCTGTGCTGAGGGAGCAGGGTTAGAAACCAAGCACTGGACCAAGCTGAGTCACATCGGTATGTGCCAATGTGTACATATGTGCCGCTCTTCAACGAACCACTGTCTCGCCGACATGGGTCACTGTAGATGCGGGTCTGGATATCTGCCGCTCTTCGATGAAATTCTTTGACACCGCCTTGGAGAACTGGGTATGTGCCAATCAGTCTCTGCTGGTATTCAATGAACCTCTTTGATGCAAACTTGGGTCACTAGGTACGTGCCAGTAGGTACGTGTGTGTCACTCTACAATCACAAAAAAGATGCTTTAAATTTATTCGATGCTGCGCGGAATCAAACCCGCGTCACACCTCTAGGACGGCAACCCGACGCTTTAGCAGGCTTTGCAACAGATGCACGGGGTACGTTCAATGAACCTCTCGCCAACTTGGATCGCTGTGTATGTGACACTGGGTGTGCGGCAAGCGGGGGAACAATTCTCAGCGTTCGCAGGCACTGGCGCTTCTCGTCTCGGAGGCCACGCGCAGACTTCTCGGCAGTGCCACCAGATGGCACAGCGTGTCCAAAAAGAAGCGCGAGAGAGGCTGCCGCTTGGCGCGTTTTCAGCGTTCGCACGCACCAGCGCGTCGTGTATTTCGGATTCCATGCACAGGTTTCATAGCGGCATCGCTAGATGGGTCCTTAGGGAAGCTCAAAAGAGTTGTCCCGCTGGAGTAGAGGCGTCCTACATTACTTGTTTCGATGGTGGCAGTACATTGTGTCGCCACATTCATTCAATGCTGACCGCATTACCATCCACAGTCATCGTGAGATGGGTTATGCCAAATTTTTTATTCTTTTTTGTTCGATCTTCTATAATAGCAAATTTTGTACCCCACCCCTTATGTATTACCCTCAAAGCCGGAAGTCTTTAGGCAAAATAAACGGAATAGAATGCAATATTCTGGGGTATATAAGCCGGATCATCCTGTGGTACATAGCCAATCGCACAAGGATGTCGCTGCTCAAAAATAAGAAAGGCTTGAATATCATGTGTCTTTTCCATGAAATAGTCTGCGTGATTTTTTAAAATACCTACGAGGCGACCATATGCCTATGTGCATAGCTTGCCAAACTCACTTATGAGTCGACTCACTCAGATTCAGACTGGCCCGTGAGTGTGAATCTGAGTGAGTCTGGTTAAGTAGAATTTTGGTGAGTCTGATCAGTCCGAATAAGCGTGCCTGTGTGGAATTTTGTTGAGTCTGAATGCGAGTGAGCCCGGCTGAGTATAGGATTTTGGTGGGTCTGAGTCGGGGTGAGTCTTAAGCAAAAAATAAATTTTGTGAGTAAGTCTGAAAGGATTGTGATTATCTGGCCGGCCTATGCTTAAGACAACGTCTGGCTACCATCCACAGGCCAATTGCTTGACATAACGTTTCCATCGCACACTCTCTGACATGATTGCAATGTACGTCCACCCGGACCACACGAACTTTCGCGTACTATATACTGCCACACAACAAACCACCTGGTTTTCTCCTTTTTTTTTCTTTGTCAAATCACCAAGTTTCATCCCGGATGCCTCTATCTTCTCGGCTCCAGTAGCTCCCTTTTGCGAGAAGTTTGTCTCTCGCCTTGTTCACTGCCGTCACCTCGCCCGAATTTACACCGGCATCTCCCAGCGCTAGACCTCGTCGTCTGTTTTATTGCGATAGAAATTATACGGACACACTTCCCGCAGTCGTGCCCCAAATGCGGAGCCGATTCATGCACTTTCGATCACATGTTCTGGCTGTGCCCTGCCATAGAAAACCCTATACTTTCCAGAAAGGAACAGTGGGAGGAGTTCCTAAGAAGCGACCATCACCACATCCAACTCCAGGCAGTCCAGAGGGCCCACGACATCGAAACGGGATTTCGCCTCCCGGTGCTATCGTGGGCGAAGCCCCCGACTTGACCTGAGGGAGCCGTCGGCTCCCCCTGGCCAGTTTCACAGGACCAATTAAATTTCTTGTCACCATCACTCCAAGCGGATTTCTGCCGTCGGCGGCGCCGTCGTCGTGAGGTTCCGTATAAAGTCCAAAGGCGATGCGTGCCGTATGCTGTATGTGCGAGTGAAAGCGCGCGAGGGACGCGTGCTTTCACAGAGAGTGAACGCACGCCGGAGAGCAAACGCGACTTCTTCCGTCACACAAAAAGGCCGTGAGGGGATGGGAGGGAGAAGGGACGACGCTGTGCTGCGGCACCAAATGCGTATCTTGCGACCGGGCGCAAGGGGAACTGGCGACTCAATCTCCCACGCAAAAGGAGGAAAGCTGGAAGGCAGCGCGGGAGGGAGGGGGTGTGGCTTCTACCCTGCCACCAGCTGCGTACTTGTACGTTGCGCCGCTGCGGGCTGTCGCGCGATACGTATCTTGAAAGCGATCGGCACATGGCTCCTCCCTTTTTATGCGCTGTGCTTTCGCCGCTCAGTTTCCGTTCAAGCGATAGACCGCACAAACCTTCGCTCGCTGCTGCGAGCGAAGGTTTTGCGCTGGTCATATCAATAGGGAATAACATCTAGCCCGGTCTCACATCTCCCACACCCATTGAGGAGCAAAGGTTCGTGCGGGCAAAACCAAGCAAGCGTTTTGACAGTGGTTGCCTGCGGTCATCAAGTGTGGTCTATTCATGTTTGCTTGTGCGCGCTGAAACTATGCTTGTTAATTCAGTTAGCAAGCGAATGTGTCCAAGTTTATGTAGCCGATAAAACTACTATCCTTACTCCGTAGTGCTCTCTACTAGTAAATTTGCTATCGCAATTGATGCTTCGCCTTTCGGAGAAACTGCGACATTTTTTGTATTCCATGTCAGTTTTTTGCGCTGGTCATGCCAATAGGGAATACCATCTAACCCGGTCTCCCGTCTCTCAGGAAGCTCGAGCCCCCTCCGGAATTTTCCCGGGAAGGCTGAGCCCCCCCCCCCCCCCCCCCCGGAGATCCGTAGCCTACCCCTCCCCTCCCCCGTCCCTAAAATGTCATCATCGGAGTTCTATTACCCACATAGTTTGAGGATTCTCTTGGGTTGCCTCCACATTTTGACTTTTGTTGTGGCTAAAAGCTTACGGCACCATTGTAGGCGCGGACGTGCACGGCTTTTAATTTATACTTTCGCTTTATTTCGGCCAATCCTGACAATAGGAGGACAAGCGCATTAGAAGCGCCAGCGGCGGCTACCTCATCCGTGTTTCCTCACTTTAACATTTTAAAAAGTTTTCCGCTGAAAACACCACGCACAAACGCAATATATTTAAAGATATACAAAGGACAAAGTTTATTATATTTTTTAAAGAGAAGGAGGTCCCCAACTAAATGGATAGCCTATACCTAGAGAATGAATATGTTGATGTATGTTCACTTCACTTCAAATTACTTTGCGTGCTTTTTTGACCCTGAAAAAGACATGCAGACTTCAGTGACCCCTTCGACAGAGTCTTCTGTCAACGGCGTGTGAAAAGCACGTGAGTGATATGTGTCTTAGTATTGATTCTCTGTCCAGTAGGCAATGCTAACGACTGGCGACAAAATAAAAAAAAAAGCTCTTCTAATTATTTACAACATTTACGCATTCGGGATCGAAACATCGCCTCCTGCATGCAGAGGCCATAAATACGGGGTGTTTCAGCAAACACTTTCAAAAAATTTTAAATGTTAATTGCCTGTGGCAGATAGCACAATTCTAGTTCATGAGCTGGTCTACTCGAAGAGGTGGACATTACTTGCACAAAAAATTGAAATGCATAATCGACTAATTCTAAAATCACCAATTAGGTTTTTAACATATTAACTTATGGCACGTGTTACAATTTACAAATTCTAGCCGTGGAATTCGCACGGCGGATGCACAGGAACTGATTCTCAGGATGGCACCAGTTTCGAGATATTAATTCCCGAACATTGCAGAGAAATGCATTGGCGTTCCAGTTACTTTTGCGTTTACCCGCCGTGCTTGTTTAGTGGCTATGGTGTTGGACAGCTAAGCATGAGGTCACGGGATCAAATCACGGCCACGGCAGCTGCCTTTCGATGGGGCGAAATGCTAGAACACCCGTATACTTAGATTTAGGTGCACGTTAAAGAACCCCAGGTGGTCTAAATTATTCCAGAGTCTTCCACTACGGCGTGCCTCATAGCCAGATCGTGGTTTTGGCACGTAAAATTCGATAAGTTGTTCTTTTCATACTTTTGTGCTTTGATGCATAAAAGGACGTTTTGTTGAGAAAGTTACTGGCACGCCAATGTATTTCTCCGCAATCTTAGCGAATTAATATCTCGACATTGGTGTTAACCTGAGATTTAGTTCAAAGTGGATCCGCACTCCACGGCTAGAATTTGTAAATTGCAACATGGGTCATAAGGTAATTAGCTAAAACCTTAATTGGTTAATTTTGTTAATTAGTCGATTATGCATTTCAATTTTATGTGCAAGTAATGCCCGCCTCTTCGAGTAGACGAGCTCATGAACTAGAAGTGTACTATCTGCCACAGGTCACCTTTAAAAATTTTGGAAACTGTTCGCTGAAACACCTTGTATATAGAAATTACTCAGTAATCGAAATGATGCCAAGCCGGATTCACTTGAAATAAGAATAAACAGAAGTCTAGAAGTCATGCGCATCAGCGCTTATACTCGGACTCAAAGTACTAACAAAATAAAAAAGAGTGCAGTTTGGCCGGGAAAGCGAAGCAGTATTAGTGATAGCGAAGTAGAAGACAATTACACAAAGGAATGTTCTTACCATGTAAATCCGTGTAATGATCGCACCCGTGTAAGGGTCGCACCCATAACTTGACAGCCAATATTTAAAAAAAAAGGCATCCAACCGAGAAGCAATCGCATTCCGTGCGCTGATTCTGATCGGTCTCAACAGCGAAATGTCGCGCGCAGCGTACTTTCGCGCGTCGCTTCTGGATGTCGAGAGGAGGCGAGCGCGGAGGTTTACGGCGGATTTCATACGCCTAGTTGGAAAAATGAGATCAAATGGCCCGGTCCCATGAAAAGCCTGTCAAAATCGCGACAGAAAAGTGTGGCCCTTACATGCGTCTATACGTTAGTTATAGTGGCCATATAAATTGTAGTAAACATTGACCTAAAAATAAAATAGTAAGCTTAGTGGACATAGTGGACATAGTAAGCACGGACCATGTAAACCTGTAAATAACTCACTGGATGACCTCGAGCACTCGCTTTCAGAACGCAAGCATTATGAAGCACGCCGGAAGCGGAGGCGCAATTCAGCCGCGCAATTCACCGCAACTCCGTAAATTAGATTCCTCATCATTATCTGCCTAATTTTATGTCCACTACTGACGGCTTCTGTGAGTGATCTGCGATGACCTCTGTCTCTTAACTCTGCAACACTAGGCGCAGAAAGACAGCCCGGCAAGGAAGACAGCGCTCATGAAGTTAGCAGCCATCCCTGGTCGCCCTTTATCATTGCACCCACCAATGATTACCAACAATTAGATATGGCACGCGGGTCCCATACGCGTCAGCCGCGCACCGTCATTCACAGCTACGGCAGGGCTAGAGGAGAAGACGCGCGCTCTCCTTCCCATTCGCGTTTAATTACGTGACCTGTACAACTAACCAGAATATTGAGCGCGTGGGAAATAATGCCCATCCAGCCGCCATCCGTTTCGGCTCACTGTTGCGTGCTTTTTCCCGTACCCACAGGGTATGGGTCGCTCATGTATATGGCTTTTGGACTTAATACGGAACATCACGGCGACGACAGCCGCGACAATTTGCCTGAAGTGTCGGTATAATTGCGGTCGGCATAAAACTAGAAATAGAAAATTGTTAGCAGAGGGTATATATATATATATATATATATATATATATATATATATATGTGTGTGTGTGTGTGTGTGTGTGTGTGTGTGTGTGTGTGTGTGTGTGTGTGTGTGTGTGTGTGTGTGTGTGTGTGTATATATGGGTAGGTTTCGGAAAGCTGGTCGGACCCCCCCCCCCCCCCGGAAGAATGAAAACTTTCCGCCTATGTGTGAGCGCAATATGTGATTGGGACTTCCTCACATGTGCATATCATCATCACGCGTACATCTTTGTCACCTGTACAGATCATCATCAGCGTGCATCGCGTCTTCTTTGTCGTCAATGCTCGAGCTCGGCGACAGTAAAGTGGTTCCTCAGAATATATATACAAAAAGTCATTATACGGTAACAACTAGCAAGTATGGAAAAACGTGGATTCACTTTTTAATTTCGACAAGTGCAGGGAGCCAAGTAACAATTGTAATAGCAAAATACAAAACCCAAATTTAGTGACCGAACATCACAGGAAAACCAAGCAATTTCCCGTTGTCTGCATCAAGAAATTAAAGGACGAAATAAACAGAAAACTAACACTATAGCCGTAGTAAATCAACAAGGCAAAAAGCATGAAAAGTCATGCAAACTATTTTTTTAGGAAGTAGGGTCACCTCATTCCCTAAATATGCCTCATAATGTGACAGAAAGTTATCAAAAGCTTGCAGCACAGACACCTGGCAAAGAAAGCACCTCGAATAAGATAATCTCGAAAACAGCTCAAATAATAACATCAGTGCTAATTTTACTGCTGCCGCGGTCAGAAAAGGAATTTCCTTGATATAAAATTTGCAGCACGAGTACACGAAGACAGAAAAAACAGACGGTGCTATCTTCACCTTTAAATTTTAATTTTCGCTGGCACACGGTAGATGCATATCGCCCGAATGGAGATAAAGACATGAATATTACACATTCATAAGTGCACATCTTAGAACAGCGCACATGTCCACAGCGTAATGCAAACATACATTACAAAGCGCTATAATGATAAATCAAGAAACCGCATTCCTTTTTCAGAGAGCCAAACCGAAGGCATGCTCAGGCATTCTTCATTCATTTTTCCGATTTAAAAAAAACATTGAGTTTTACGTGCCAAATTAAACCACATGACCGCTTGATGAAAACGCACAAGGTGCGGCCTGTTGCGTGTCCCGGAATCTCGCTCAACCCACCCCCGCCTCAGCGCCAACGCAGGAAGCGGCATCGCAGCACAAACACGGTGCGGGCGTGCCGGTGTACAACGTGCGCAGAGCTGATAAATCGAGTTCGCCAAGCTCGCAGTGCATGCTAGAATTGGGCCGTTACTGTCTAATGAGAGCCATTTTTCTACTCTGAAATTATGATTTAGCAGCCGTAGACACATACTAATTGCGACTGCCAGCTCTTATGCTTTCGTGTGGAAATCATTTTTAATAATACTGTGCCTCGTTTGTGGGCTTACAACAGGTGCGCCTCATATTCTTGTTATATTCTTGTGTTAAAATGGCACGAACTCCCTCTGGGAGAAGTATTTAAAGACGTTTCGCAAATTATAAGTATTTTCTCATCTCTCTCGGGTACACATTTGGTGGCCACGCTGTAACGGCGCTGTGAAGAAAGCGATTTACATTTTTCCGATACATTCCGAGAGAAATTGGTGATTGCCTGAGTTTGCATTTATGGTGTCTTGCGTATGTTCCTCAATGCATGGTGGACGATTGGTTTGTAAAAGACAAACGTGAGTAGATGGCCGTTCCGCCAATTTATTCTACTTCACGCCTTTTCTTTATCCTCTTCTTTCCTCCCAGTCACCCCTTCATCCTCCGTTCTTTTGTTCTTTTAGTGGACACTACGCATGGGTCAGGTAGGATGCATCGTTAAAGAGGGTGCCCCAAACGGGAAAGTAAAGGGTGCATAGCCGAGAGCTGAAAAGATAATAATAAAAAAGAAACAGAAATAAATAAATCGTCTACTGCGCTTGTTAATTAATCTTCGCATGTCGTATATACAGCGTACGTGCAGGATATCATCCCACAATGAAGATAATACTTGGTCTCGCTCGATAAATGGTACGATTTATTAGGAAAAACTCTGATAATATGCTCGCTTTTGATGAAAAAAAAAACTAAAGAAAGAAATGGCAGAACCCATCTGAAAAGGAATGTCGACGTTAATGCGAGTAGCATTGAAGCAGTCTAGCGACACACCGTGTTGCCAACGAGGAAACCCGTATGCAGCCGAGCTCCTCTCTGACGTTTCTTACTGCACAGGCCGTGTCATCTAGTGGCACCGGCTTATGCACGTTGGATTCCGCCGAGCATCGAAGAAATTTAAAGGATCCTTTTTGTCATTGTAGAGCGGCACATGCGCAGTAGTTGGCATCAAAGAGGTTCACTGAAGACTAGCACACACCTATTGGCACTGTTATTCAAGTCGTTCTCAAAACAGTCACAGTTCCGCCCGAAAGGCGAAGCATTGATTGCGATATCAAATTAGTAGACAGCTATACGAAGTAACGATAGTAGTCTTATGGGCCGTATAAACTTGTAGACATTCGCTTACTAACAGAATTAACATGCATGGTGATACGCGCGCACACGTAAACATGAACACATCTCACTCGATGACCGGTGAAACAAACTCGCTGCAGTGAGGAAGCGCAGCAGCGAGCGAATTGACTTTCGTGCTGCCTCTCGAACAACGCGAGCCCTCGGCGCACCTAGACTCATCGCAGATCGCTTTCACGATAGCGCCTGCGCGGCCGCGGCATACGCAGAAGCCACCGGAGATGCTACAGCTATTGGAATGAGCCCATAACAGCTTGCGGTGTTAAATGTCGGCCGTGCTGCGGCCTCAAGAGCACAAAAGGAAGAAAGCAGGGGTTGCGCACCTGGTTTCTTTTCCTAATAGGTCCCTGTCTAGATGTGTTGGTCAATCACACGTGTTGGCGTACAGCGTCGGACGGGTATTCGTGGTAGTGCAAGTCGGGATTCCTTCTGATCCGGACGAATACAATGGCAGTTTCTTGGCATACTCACATATGGCAGAAGGTGAAGGACTCAGCGTGAATGCCACCTCTGTAGATAGTTTTCCTACAGGCATCGCGCGCCCCGTTGCGTTAGCGGTGTCGCTGCCCCACCAGTGCGCATTGGCGCGACGCAACATTGTGCGATTTGATCCTTTCCTAGTATATCTCGGCCGTGGCGCGCACCCACGCACAACGGGAAGAGAAGTGCGCGCACAAGGTCAGTGAAATCCCTGACCAAGCCCTCTTCCCAAACAAGCTGTTCATACTGTGAGCTTTCTTCTTCGTCCACAAAGTTGATGGCTGCTCGTGCATGCGCGGTGTGGACATTGCTGTCAATAGTATGCACAGCGCAAGACCAGACCCAAAAGTGGAGTGTGCCGTTGCGCTGTACATACTATTATCATCATCTTCTGCCTGTATTTATGTCCACTGCAGGACGGAGGCCTCTCCCTGAGATCTCCTATTACCCCTATCATGCGCTAGCTGATTCCAACTTGCGCCTGCAAATTTCCTAACTTCATCACCCCACCTAGTTTTCTGCCGTCCTCGACTGCGCTTCCCCTTCTCTTGGTATCAATTCTGTAACCATAATGGTGTCCCGGTTATCCGTCCTACGCATTACATGGCCTGCCCACCTCCATTTCTTTCGCTTAATGCCAACTAGAATATCGGCTATCACCGTTTGTTCTCTGATCCACACCACTCTCTTCCTGTCTCTTAACGTTAGGCCTAACATTTTTCGTTCCATCGTTCTTTGTGTGGTCCTTCACTTGTTCTCGAGCTTCTTTGTTAACATCCAAGTTTCTGCCCCATATGTTAGCACCGGTAGAATGCAATGATTGTACGCTTTTCAACGACTGTGGTAAGCTCCCAGACGGGATTTGGCAATGCCTACCGTGTGCACTGCAACCCAATTTATTCTTCTGTGAATTTCTTTCTCATGATCAGGGTCCCTCATGATCAGGGTCGTGATCAGGGTACATACTATTATATATTACCAACTAGCCAGGTCAAACACGTCAGTTGCTGAAGTATTTTTTTCGTGCCTCACTCTTTCCCGAAGACACAGGGTGCATTTCATCGGACTCACTCATGTATTCACTTGTGTGCCAATCTCCGTGGCCTCCAGCAGGAAAAGACCGCTAATTATTGACGACACTTCTAGACCCACCCGTCGTAGTCCTGCAGTCGCACGCAAGGTGGTACTCACGTCTGCATGACGCGAACCAAGTGTCTTTGGCTGCACTGCTTGGAGTGATGGCTGCAACACTTACAACACCGTGTATAGCACGCCATACAGCATACTTAATCCCTATAATATACTGCATCTCACTATGCACAGCGTTAGGGTCCAACGGTTATACCGCACGCAGTATAGCATACTTCATCCCTGTATCCGTCTCACTTAGCATATAGCATTACAGTCCTACTGTCACTACACGCAATATAGCTTACTTCATCCCGATAGCGTGCTCCGTTTCATTTAGCATACAGCGTTACGGACCTGCCGTTATACCGCACGGAATATACGTAGCATACTTCATCACTATAGTGTACTCCGTCGCGTCTAACTAAGCACAACGGTACGCTCCTACTCTTATACCATACGCAATATAGCATACTACATCCTTATAGTGTGCTCCGTCTCACTAAGCATAACGTCATGGTCCTGCCATTAACGCACACAGCATAGCATTCTTCACCCTTATAGTGTACTCCGTCTCATTAAGCATAGCGTTACGGTCCTACCATTATATGCTCGCAGTATAACACACTTCATCACTATAGTGTACTCCGTAAAATTTACCATAGCGTTATGGTCCTACCATTAACACACGCAATATAGCATACTTCATTCTTATAGTGTGCTATGTCTCACTAAGCATAACATCATGGTCCTGCCATTAACGCACACAGCATAGCATTCTTCACCCTTATAGTGTACTCCGTCTCATTAAGCATAGCCTTACGGTCCTACCATTATATGCTCGCAATATAACACACTTCATCACTATAGTGTACTCCGTAAAATTTACCATAGCGTTATGGTCCTACCATTAGCACACGCAATATAGCATACTTACATTCTTATAGTGTGCTCCGTCTCACTAAGCATAACGTCATGGTCCTGCCATTAACGCACACAGCATAGCATTCTTCACCCTTATAGTGTACTCCGTCTCATTAAGCATAGCGTTACGGTCCTACCATTATATGCTCGCAATATAACACACTTCATCACTATAGTGTACTCCGTAAAATTTACCATAGCGTTATGGTCCTACCATTAACACACGCAATATAGCATACTTCATTCTTATAGTGTGCTATGTCTCACTAAGCATAACGTCATGGTCCGGCCATTAACGCACACAGCATAGCATTCTTCACCCTTATAGTGTACTCCGTCTCATTAAGCATAGCCTTACGGTCCTACCATTATATGCTCGCAATATAACACACTTCATCACTATAGTGTACTCCGTAAAATTTACCATAGCGTTATGGTCCTACCATTAGCACACGCAATATAGCATACTTCATTCTTATAGTGTGCTATGTCTCACTAAGCATAACGTCATGGTCCGGCCATTAACGCACACAGCATAGCATTCTTCATACCTTATAGTGTACTCCGTCTCATTAAGCATAGCTTACGGTCCTACCATTATATGCTCGCAATATAACACACTTCATCACTATAGTGTACTCCGTAAAATTTACCATAGCGTTATGGTCCTACCATTAGCACACGCAATATAGCATACTTCATTCTTATAGTGTGCTATGCCTCACTAAGCATAACGTCATGGTCCTGCCATTAACGCACACAGCATAGCATTCTTCACCCTTATAGTGTACTCCGTCTCATTAAGCATAGCCTTACGGTCCTACCATTATATGCTCGCAATATAACACACTTCATCACTATAGTGTACTCCGTAAAATTTACCATAGCGTTATGGTCCTACCATTAACACACGCAATATAGCATACTTCATTCTTATAGTGTGCTATGTCTCACTAAGCATAACGTCATGGTCCTGCCATTAACGCACACAGCATAGCATTCTTCACCCTTATAGTGTACTCCGTCTCATTAAGCATAGCCTTACGGTCCTACCATTATATGCTCGCAATATAACACACTTCATCACTATAGTGTACTCCGTAAAATTTACCATAGCGTTATGGTCCTACCATTAACACACTCAATATAGCATACTTCATCCTTATAGTGTGCTATGTCTCACTAAGCATAACGTCATGGTCCGGCCATTAACGCACACACCATAGCATTCTTCATACTTATAGTGTACTCCGTCTCATTAAGCATAGCCTTACGGTCCTACCATTATATGCTCGCAATATAACACATTTCATCACTATAGTGTACTCCGTAAAATTTACCATAGCGTTATGGTCCTACCATTAGCACACGCAATATAGCATACTTCATCCTTATAGTGTGCTATGTCTCACTAAGCATAACGTCATGGTCCGGCCATTAACGCACACACCATAGCATTCTTCATACTTATAGTGTACTCCGTCTCATTAAGCATAATGTTACGGTCCTACCATTATATGCTCGCAATATAACACACTTCATCTCTATAGTGTACTCCGTAAAATTTACCATAGCGTTATGGTCCTACCATTAGCACACGCAATATAGCATACTTCATCCTTATAGTGTACTCCGCCTCACTAAGTGAAGAATTATGGTCGTAGCATTAACGCACCCACTGTAGCATACTGCATCCCTATAGTGTACTCCGTCTCACTTGGTTACGCAGGGCATATGCGGTGGAGCCCAAAGCGACCCAATGTGATTTCGAATATCCGATTTTTCAACTTGATTACTGTTTGGAGCCTTCACTTTGAGAGGATCATAGGGCGCTGCGTATGCAAGCGCATCAGCTTTTTCGTTACCCTGCGTAACTAAGAGATTCCACCGAGAGGAAGCCTGAGTTTTATATCGAAAAGGGACAGGATCTGCTATTACACCAGCCTGGTTATTTAAGATGGGCCAAAATAATTCTCCGAACTGCACGGCATGCGACGAGACAGGAGACATTGAACACTTTCTGTGGTCGTGCCCGAAATTCCAATATGAAAGGGACGCTTTCCTGGAGAATCTGCCAAAAAAAAGGACCTTCCGCGTGCGTGCCTGCAACACCTTGTATTTTCCGAGGGATCAGTTATA
The DNA here is from genome assembly GCF_013339745.2 of Dermacentor silvarum. Lineage (NCBI taxonomy): Eukaryota > Metazoa > Arthropoda > Arachnida > Ixodida > Ixodidae > Dermacentor > Dermacentor silvarum. Next base: position 9,671,703 of record NC_051154.1, on the reverse strand, counting down.
GCTCGCAAAGAAACTTCACGTCTCCTTGAAGAATTCGTAAGAGAGATTGGTTTGATGGACATACGGTGAAACCTTGCAGCGATATTGAAAGAGACACTCGGGCGGAGCAATTGCCGGCGTTGATCGGCAGGCTAAACCCACCTATTGCTACAATTCACCACCACCGTCTCACTAAGCATAGCGTTACGGACCAACCATTAACGCACGCAAAAGAGCGTACTTCATCTCTATAGTGTACTCCGTCAAACTTACCATAGCGTTACAGTCCTACCATTAGCACACGCAATATACCATACTTCATCCTTTTAGTGTAGTCCATCTCACTAAGCATAGCGTTACAGTTATACCGTCAACGCACACAATGTTGCGAACTATATTCCTATACTCTACGTCCTACTCAGCACAGTATTATAGTCCTACCGTTACCACATGCATTATAGCATGCGGCATCCTTATAGTGTACGCCGTCGCACTAAGCATAGCGTTGCGGTCCTACCATTACCACATGCATTATAGCATACTTCATCCTTATAGTGTATGCCATCGCACTAAGCATAGCGTTAGGGTCCTACCGTTATACCGCACGCAATGTAGCATACTTCATTCGTATAGTGTACCCCGTCGCCCTAAGCATAGCGTTACGGTCCTACTTTTACCGCATGCATTATAGCATACTTCATCCCTATAGTGTACTCTGTCGCACTAAGCATAGCGTTACGGTCCTACCGTTATGCCGCACGCAATGTCGCATACTTCATTTGTATAGTGTACTCCGTCTCACTTAGGATAGTGTTATGGTTGTACCATTACCGCATGCATCATAGCATACTTCATCCTTATAGTATACTACGTCGCACTAAGCATAGCGTTACGGTCCTACCGTTATTCCGCACGCAATGTCGCATACTTCATTTGTATAGTGTACCCCGTCTCACTTAGGATAGTGTTATGGTTGTACCGTTACCGTATGCATCATAGCATACTTCATCCTTATAGTGTAGTCCGTCGCACTAAGCATAGCGTTACGGTCCTACCGTTATGCCGCACGCAATGTCGCATACTTCATTTGTATAGTGTACCCCGTCTCACTTAGGATAGTGTTATGGTTGTACCGTTACCGCATGCATCTTAGCATACTTCATCCTTATAGTGTACTCCGTCGCACTAAGCATAGCGTTACGGTCCTACCGTTATACCACACGCAATGTCGCATACTTCATTTGTATAGTGTACTCCGTCTCACTTAGGATAGTGTTATGGTTGTACCGTTACCGTACGCATCATAGCATACTTCATCCTTATAGTGTACTCCGTCGCACTAAGCATAGCGTTACGGTCCTACCGTTATGCCGCACGCAATGTCGCATACTTCATTTGTATAGTGTACTCCGTCTCACTTAGGATAGTGTTATGGTTGTACCGTTACCGTATGCATCATAGCATACTTCATCCTTATAGTGTACTCCGTCGCACTAAGCATAGCGTTACGGTCCTACCGTTATGCCGCACGCAATGTCGCATACTTCATTTGTATAGTGTACTCCGTCTCACTTAGGATAGTGTTATGGTTGTACCGTTACCGCATGCATCATAGCATACTTCATCCTTATAGTGTACTGCGTCGCACTAAGCATAGCGTTACGGTCCTACCGTTATACCACACGCAATATAGCATACTTCATTCGTATAGTGTACTCCGTCTCACTTAGGATAATGTTATGGTTGTACCGTTACCGCATGCATCATAGCATACTTCATCCTTATAGTGTACTCCGTCGCACTAAGCATAGCGTTACGGTCCTACCGTTATACCACACGCAATATAGCATACTTCATTCGTATAGTGTACTCCGTCTCACTTAGGATAGTGTTATGGTTGTACCGTTACCGCATGCATCATAGCATACTTCATCCTTATAGTGTACTCCGTCGCACTAAGCATAGCGTTACGGTCCTACCGTTATACCACACGCAATATAGCATACTTCATTCGTATAGTGTACTCCATCTCACTTAGCATAGCGTTACGGTCTTACCGTTGGTGTAGTTGGCGGCAGGCGATATCGGTAACGGAAATAGTAGAACGCTAACGGTATTCGCTAAACTATACTCTACAGTTTTCGGTCCGTCACGCATATAAAGAGACGAGCGCGTGAGGGAGGGATTGCGCCTGGGTGGCAGCTTTTGCATTTTTCAGCACGACACAAATCCCTCCCATGAGCATGGCTTGAGCTAACTTGTGCTTATCGCATTCAACTGAGCGTCCTGAGATGGAGCAGCAAGTGCTCACTTTGCGCAAAAAGGCTTTTATTATTTTTTTTAGGTGGCAAACTTCCCAACTGGTTGCGGTTCACGCATCTGCCGGCGGCGTGCAATGTGGCGCCCCACAGGAATGCCGATTTATGCAGCCTGCCATCGCGCTTTATGGGGCGTGACGCGAAAGCGACGATGAACCTGGACGTCGTTCGTTTTCCTACAACTTCAGAAGGAGACTCACACAAATGGGTCTCGAGTGTGCTCAGAATTTCGCCGCCCTTTGCTTGGTGTCAGTGTCATAGCGCTGAACTAAGGTCCCTTCAAGGAGCTGATATGCAATCGTAGCAGCGAGCTTATCTTACCAGCTGTCCACGGTGGCCGCTGGAATTTGAAACCATAAGTTTTGGCCTACGAAAACATGTTGCCCGTACGAAGGCAATACCTCATAAAAGTAGAATCTACGTGGTACACCAACACTACGACCATTTCGGTCAAGAGTGTAGGCTTGTGTAACACAGCAGAACAGTAGGTTAATGGTTAAAATATGAGTAACAAAATAAAGTAATCAGAAATATATCAAACAGAGCATTAATATGAATAAAGATGAATGATTATTGTGTTCCATACTGTAGTGCTGCCAATTACTTTTGCACACAGCAAAGCAAGGCAACTATTAAAAAAAATAGTTGGAAGAAGGAATCCGGAGAAAAATAACCATACTCCTTACAAAATCTCTTTATTATTTGTTTTCTAATCAGCTTATTCATTCCGGTTCAAAGTCAACTATCTACGGATGTGGTTTTTCTGTAAATAACTTCGCTTCAAAGCATTGTTTGCGCAAGGTTCCAAATTAAATGGGGCAATAAATACAACAAATTTAATGTACCAAAGAAATTTATTCAATCTTGGCATTCAAAAGAGCATTGGATGACAATTTAAGAACCCGTTTTGGAATTTCACTACGCCAGAGACCACAAAGTAACAGTAGCGCTTTCACAAGCTGCGATTATTACATTAGTGCAACAGTAGAGTATGGCATTACTTTTTACATGTTGCGCCCCCCCCCCCCCCCCTTCGCCCGAAACTAGCCGGAACCATGTTTCTGGTTAGTGAGTTCCGCCAATGAGTGGAGCAGAGCAGAGGCCGTCTCACTTTTCCTCGCTCCCTGGATGCGATACGCCAGCGCCGGCCTGCCCGCTTGGATTCACCCTCTCCTGGCGCGTTAATATAATTCGCCTTAGCGCATTACCGCTGCTTCAATTAATGCGATGCGCTGGAGATTCGGATGCTATGCAACACTGTCACATTTAGGTTGGCTATAGACTTGTCAGCCAGGCTTTTGAAGGCGTCGTCATGGAGGCGCCTACCGACACTATTGACGTTGTGGTATAGTTAGCTGAGCAGGAGTGCTCAGTGTAGTCTTTTGCGAGGAAGAAAGAGGCGTCAGCTACCGGGGAATTGAGATGGGTCACGTCTCTTAATTATAAATAACAACAAAATAATAAGCTGAGAAAGAAGGTAGCAAAGCAGAAAATAATTGCTTGCTCAGTGGAAGGAGGGACATCGTGTAGCAAGAGTAGGCGGAATGTGCTTCGAGTAGATATTGTCAGCAGTCACCCCGTCGCTGCCCCGGTGTCACCCATTTTATTATCTTAATTGACCTTTCTGTCTGCTTGATTTTTAGTTAATACCCCCCCCCCCCCCCCCAAAAAAAAAAACAATCTCAGCCCATTCGGTGTTCGCACTTGTTTGTCTAGTACATGAAAGCAAAAATACGCATTTTTTGAAGCGTTATAATGACACTGAACAACACAATTCGTCACCAACTTTGCAAAAATTCACCGCCGCTGTGGTTATTCAGGAATAGCCATTTTAGAGCAGACTACTATACTGAATATACACTGATGCCGCTGGTGTCATGGCAGCTGTGGTATCGCAAGGTTCCATCATGCCAGCGTTTAGTAAGAACTCCTTAGCAAGCTGTATCTGAATTCGCGGCAGGGAACTTATCGCATTGCATGATGTTGATAATGTTCCTGTTTCTGCATCAGAGTGTGGGTGAACATTCGACTCCTTCATGGAATAATCTTCCATGCAGTCTACAAGTGACTCTGTTAGCTTTAGCGAAACAATTGCAACTTCATATGTGAACTTCATTTTGTATAGCAATGCTTATTGCCTTTTGTTTGTTTCTGCGCTTGCGTACGCTCTTATTTTTCCTTCAAATATATCATTTGTTTTCTGAATCATCTGAACAATTTCGTATTCCTTGAAATCTCGTTTCTAGTTGCTTCCTCTTTATGCGGGACTTGCACTACTGTTCTATTTATGTCCCCATCTCCCTATTTAGTGCTCCTCAGGGGCCCTGTAAGGCAATATGAATAAATAAATAAACTTCCATGCTGAAGCTGCGTCTCAGGATCCCTTTAAGGTCGAGTGTGCCCTCGAGCTATTGCCAAAAAAGTGAGATCCGCGTTAAATCGCACAACCACCGCGCCAGGCGTTGTAAACACGATCACCTCCCCCAAAGCAGTGGCACTTCTCTCGACGAGATCGTAGTCCCGTGACACCCTCTCACTGTTATAATTGTGAATTTGGCTCGGGCAGCCAGGCTGAAGAACAAGGACGCATTCCTTACTGGGGGCATGACAAGCGGTATACCTCTTGCCGAGCTGCTGTCTAGAACAGCGCACTGAGTTTGAAAGCAGCCTCAGGCGCCGCTCACGCGCGGCCAATACAAAGCCGGCGTAATGGGAGGGGAAGCGTCGCTGGCCATTCAAAGAACCCCGACGACGACGACGCACTACAAAGCGCGACCGGCGCGACGCGGTAAGACTGAGAAGCGCGGCGATGTATGTGCTTTTATCTGTGAGCATCTCACCGCTCGGAGCACGTCTCTTACAACGTCCTGTCTAGCGTAAAGTGCTCCTTCCTCCCAATGTGAGCAGTTTCATAAAAGAATGTCACAGTCAAGTAAGAATTATAGCGAACCAAAACAAAGCCAATGAGAGTCAAGGTACAATGAGAGCGGTGTGCTACTATAGAATCCACCGAATGCCACGATGAAAAGTAAAACTTCGCTGGCTCGTTTGTTGAGGGAAACCAGGGCCACGTGCTGTCGCCAAAGTGCGCTGTGCAGGGCGTGCACCTCTACCGTCGCACGGTGTCACGCATGCACGTATTTTGGCGGCAATACGCGATGGGCATCGCCTATTTGCGAGGAGTTTGCAAGGATTAGATTGTCATGTGGACGGCAATGGCTTGTCAAGAAAATAATCTTGCGCGCACTGAACAGCGTAGGTGTATTCACAGTGAATTTGATTATATGCTCCACAGTATAATCTGTACTATAATTGGTTGAGCGGTGGTTAAGAAATATTTCTTTGTGGTATATGTTTCTTAGATAGGGAAAGAATCTGACCTTTGTAGCGACAATTTTTCCTCTATGAAGCGTTCAGAGAAGCTTCTCATGTATTCCAAGAATACCTTTTACTCAGTTATAATTGGTCGTGCATTCTCTGCTCACGGATTATCTAGTGCTTTTACAGCGTAAGTTCTTATGGGCTCTTTTCAATAGCGTTTCGATTGGCGATGTTGTCTGCCTTCGCCGGTGTCCTTCGCAGCAATCGTCAAGAATGACACAAAAAAAAATCACCAGAGACACTTAAGACTGCTTAAGTTGGGGAATGCGAAAGCATTATGGTCCCTTCGGTGAAGCCTTTAGTCACGAAAAGCCTTCCACGACAACTTCCGGTCATCCGAGGGTTTCCACCCAACAAAGGCCAAGAAGCTCGTCATTGAAAACTGTGAAAAAGCCGGTCTTAGGAAGTTAGCAGCCTCGCTCAAGAGCTCAAAAAAGCTTTGCTGTCCGCATTTCCTACAGCGAAAACCAACAAGGAGGGCCCCCCTTTAGGGTCATCGTTGCCGAGGATGGAACGTGGAAGTGGTGTCTGGGGTCCTACCTGCAAGAGTGTTGTCGTTGACAGAAGTCAAAGACCCGTTCTTGGTCCGCACCCTTCAGAGATTTCTCTGTACCTGGCGAAATCCTGTCCTCCCGGAATGTACATTAAGGGTCTATATTATTCCCGACCCCCAAGACGACCTTGCCACCGCTGTACAGGAGGGCGTTGATGAGCTTGGCGTCTTGCGTTTCCAGAACGCCATTGGCACCATTGTCGCCAATTTCATGAAATTGCTGCCTTTGCTGCACAGTGGTTAGGCGCAATGAGCGGCTAATTGTTCGTGAAAAAGAGTCTGCATAGGCTCTAGTATCGCCCAGATTTTGAGTGAACTACTCCTGGCGCACTACGACGGATTTCTACGGGATCACCTCGAGCCCGTTGGCTCACCCGAAGTGTTCCGCTACGTCTCTTGTTGTTATTCAGTTGAAAACCACAAGAAGCTCCTGTCCAAGTAGAACAAATTTTATGCGTTTTCCAGTGCATTTTCCAATTCCTCTCCTTCACGAAGGAACTGCCGGCAGATGGCGCAATTCGCTTTCTTGACCTAATGGGTGGCTAAAGTTGGCGGCTAAAGTGAATAAATTGGCGGCTAAAGTACACAAGTGTCTGTACCTGAAAAGCGTGCACACAGAATGGAGGAAGAGGTCAAGGAAGTTGGCAACCAAATACAGGATAATCAAAACTGTAAATAGACAGCCAGGAGTCATCAGAAAGAAAGTGAGAGAAGTAGAGACAGTGACTTGGATGCAAAGAATGGAAACAAAAAGGACAATGGAGATTTACAAGAATGAGAAGAAAGAAATTAGAAGGGAAAATCTGTACGATAACACAAAGGGCAGTGCCTTGCTATTTGAGGCTCGAGCCGGTTGCCTAAGGACCTAAACATACCGGAGCAAATATTCGGAACTATATGAGGCATGTGTATACTGCAGTAAAGATCCAGAGACAACTCAGCACATCCTAATGGAATGCTAAGGGATTCACCCAGCGAGAACCGTAGGTAACGTGCAACTTACAGAAGCGGTCGGGTTTAAAGTGAAAGGAAACATTAACCGATCAGCCGTAGAGATAAGCAAGAGATGATTAGAGTACTGGTGGAAGAAAAGCAGGGAAGAGATTGATACGACCTGATCTCTTAAAATCTTAGGTAGGTGTACAAGGTAGACTTTGGAAAAAAAGAGAAAGATTAATGAGAGATGTACAAAAATGCTAGATAAAGAACATATATAGTATACCTGATTAAATCAAGCAGGCTAGGTGACTATTGTCACCACCCCGTTTCAAAGGGGATGCCATTAAATCATCATCATCATCACCTCAAGCTCCACCTGAGCCATAGCCACACCTGCTGAGCATACGCCCTCGATCACTCAACGAAGCACCTACTTCTCTTCCCGTCGGGTCATTCCAGAATTGTCAAGCGTACAATCACACTTGGAGCCCTCAGGAATGCCCTCACACGCTCCTGTCAACCGGAGCTATAACAGCAAAATCCAGAGCCTTGAGCAAGTGGCTACCCGGAATCCCTTCTTTGTTCTTGACAGAGGTTCTTGCCCAGGAAATCAGATCTCCCAGGGACAAGGCATCGCCTGAACTTGACAAATCTGAACTTGCAGTTATCTCTTACGTGCTGGACGGTTTCCCACAGAAACAAAGCCAAGCACTCCGTACAGATGGTTAACCAGCGAAGCTCACACGTGCGGCACCGATGTTTATCACTGGGTTAATCCCGACGGTTCATTAAAGTTTTTCTCAATTATTGCTTATGTCTTTGTGTTTCTTAATGAGGTTACACACACGTTCGGCTGCGACGGAGAAAACGATGTCACAGAAGATATGCCCGCAGTTCGCCGTTGTCGCTTGCGTTCGATGTTTCGAGTTCGCTCAGCGGCCTGGTTAGCAGCACCCGCCCGCCATTACCGCTTGCGATTCTTCAAAATTAAATTGCTTCAAAATTAAATTTGTCCGTCACGTAAGAGAATGAATGGCTCATGCCCCCTTAATCAAAGGCTCATACCCCCATAAACGCGGCGTCCCCATTATGATGACAGAAGAGAAGTGAAATTCTACGCTGGAATGACGAGTGGCAACGGAGCCACTGTGGAAGAAGACAACGACGAACGCGGGAGCAGTGGCACGAGCGCGTTAGCGCGGTTGCGCCGAGGGGCGCCAACGAGCCAGCTGTGGAAGATGACGACGACGCTCGAGCCATTGCTTATGATGATAGCTTCTGCGCACATCGGACGGATGGATTTTGGTTTCGCCTAGTCATATACAGCTTCGCTGTAAAAATCAGCAGTGCGTGCAGGTGCTCGTGTTGCGTTTTCGGCCCCCAACAAACTCGGCTCCTTGTGCAGGAAAGAGAACGAAAGCAACCCTGACAAAAGGCGTTGCAGTAAGAGCCACTCATCGCGCTTCCTGCAGTGCAACAAAGAAGTCGTCTACGAGATCCCCACTACATGTGGCAGAACGTAATTCGGCCGGACAAGATGGTGCGTCAACGACTGTTTGCAGGAAAATGAATGCAACGTAAAAAACAAGAATGGGAGCAATCTGGCTATTCACTGCACCCCTTGAAGGTGCACTCCGTCAGTTCAAGACACCAAAGTTCTGAGCAGGTATAGAAACAATCACGCCCGTGAAAGCTTTCAAACGTTAACAATGATGAGCAAATACCCATGATGCGTCAGCGCCCCTTCACTTGCCCTCAGCGACAAGGAGTACAGATTTCTACTCGACTAATCATGTATGCGTTCCTTTTATTGCGATAGCAGTTATATAGACACTCAAGGCGCATTCCTGCCGTCGCCGTCCTCGTCGCCGTGAGGTTCCGTAGCAAGACCAAGGGCAATGTGCGAGTGAAAGCGTGCGAGGCTGAGCCGGAGATCGCGGCTCGTTCTACTCCGGACTGTCCGAGCGGCCGCGCGCCCCCTGCCGGCCACTGCATCTTGAAAGCCATCTGCGGCGGGGACGGAGTCCGCCCTGCGCTGTGTTTTCGCGGCTTAGTTCGAGTTGATGCGAGTGGTAGCACGAAGGTAAATTTGCCACCGCGCTTACTCACACCAGCGTTTTGGCAACGAGTTTCCGCGGTCATCGAGTGGGCTGCATTCATGTTTGCTTGTGCACGCGTAACACCATGCTTGTTCATTTAGTTAACATGCCTATGTTTACAAGTTTATACGGCCGATCTTTACTTCATAAAGCTGTCGACTAATTTTCTATCGCACTCGATGCTTCGGCTTTCGGGCGAAACTGCTGCTTTTTTTCATCTTCAGACCCATGCGTGACAGGAATTTTTTTTTAATCCCTCCCTCCCTGCCCCTCTGTTTCCTTCGCCCAATTCGCCTTCCTTTTCAAACTAAATATTTGTGCACGCAAAATAAGCATCTGTTGGCAGTAAGCTCTCGTCCTTTCTTCTTCCTTCTAGTCCGTGTCTTTAGCGTTGTCTTCTACCATGAGTGGCAGGCCAAGTTATTTTGGCGGCACGTGAGCCTACAAACTGCTCCGGCTTCAGCCGAACCATAAGTCTATACTTTTCGTTAAGTTCATCTGTGCTCCTGATACGCTGCGAAATTTCTCTACTGTAGATATGACCTATTCAACACCGGGCTAATCCGTGCAGAAGAATGCTAGATAACCCTAGCATAAACTGGCACTTCTACCTCATAACCCAGTATGTTGAAGCCATCGATGCAACTCGACTGAATTACGCTTAAGCACAGCGGTTCCAGCTAAAGGACGTAGAGTAGTGCAGGACATCGGAGACTCCTGCTTTACTGAAGAGCAAAAAGAAACGGGTTCGGGGAGGTGACCATTAATAACCAAGCGAGTAGAAAAAACAGGGTGTAGCCAAGCCTTTCAGCACAACGGATTGGCGTGTTCCAAAAAAGAAAATAAATAGGCAATGACTTGCACGATCAAAAGCTTTAGCAAGGTCTACCTTGAGCTTTGCAAGCTGCTCAGTGGAACCATAACAGCATTGAAGAAGCGTATGGGCGATATAGTTATATGCTGGTTTGAATGGATCGTCCCCAAGTTCTACACGTCTGAGAGCACCAATGAGAATGGACATCGCAAATCGTAATCTAATAATTATAACTTTCGCAAAAAAATCACAGACAATTCATGTTTGATGACGTCAATTTTGAAGCAGAACGCAGTTTTTACTTGTCAGAACTCTTTGGAATTAAAACTGTGTAGCTTTTGAAAGACTGCTGAAGGGCGTCTACCGCTAAACTGGTAATTAAAATATTCAATAATATGGGACTGATGATTCATCTGAAAGCTTTGTAAAATTCACTTGAAAGGCCACCAGGGCCGGGCGCTCTCGATAAAGGCAGCTGATTAATAGCTAGCTCAATTTATCGGATCGTAAGAGTTCCACTGAATAATGTACGCTCATAATCCTATAATGGTTTTACAAGAGACACAATACTCTCTAAGACTTCTGCATCGGGACCACCCGGGAGGGGCATTAAGCAACACAATCTAGTAACTTTAAAACTGGGAAATTATCTAATTCGTATTTGCTGCAAGACTGCCGTTGGAGTATATATTTCCGGAATTACTTTGGAAATAGCGTGACGGCGCTCATCAAGTAAAGCTTGACGTGCTGGGTGCTCAGAGTGCAGAGCACGCCTTTTTCGATATCGAACTCGCGCGTCTCTGTAGCGTACTGCATCGTACTTTTGTAACTCACATTTAATATTTTCTACGTCACTGATGTAAGTGTCTGTCATTTCGCATTCCATCTCAGTAAAGGCTATACGTACGCTCTTAAGACGCGCGTTTTCTTCATTCTTTCTACAAATAATTTCACCGATCTAACTGCTACAGCCATTGGGCGAACCTCTTGCTTAAACAGTTTCAAGCAGAGAATAAAGGCAAGTCTGTAGACAAAAAAATTTTTAAGGCCATAGATATGTGATTAATAAGTTCCTGACGATTTAGGAGCTCTGAGTTTAGTTTCCCGAGGGACCACTGTGGTAGGAAATTAGTTACATATTTGTCACCAATCTTTGCCATAACCATAAATGGTCACAGAATACGCGTAAAACTGGTACGGTAATACATGAGAGCGAAGATTGGATTCATGTCTCTCCACCTCTCCTCTCTCTACACAGCCACACAGTTGGAATAATATTACAGCACCTAAAGAGCGCGGGGATTGCCTCGAGCTGTTCTGATAGGCTGACGCCACGTGGGTCAGTGCTTCAGCTTATCTATAAAGGTGAAAAAAATTTAAGTGAAGCTAGGAGTGAGATTTGAAAGGCAGGAAGGCGAGAAGAAGACGAATTAGATTTCTACTTTACGACTGGGGCGAGCGACCTCCACAATCAATTATGTATTCTTATCGTTAGTAGATTGCTCCGCATGTACTTGGGAATGTTTATTTCAACGGATACTGCACGAAACAACTCGTGACTTACTGTGGATAATATTGCGCCCGCCCCGTTGTTACCCCATAAAGAACATGTGCCTGAAGAACTATGATTGGCCGATGATCTATGATTCGTGGACGATTGGCAGCTGATCTATAAAACAACACGAGCTCAAACAACTGAAATGAAGCCAATGGTAAAAAGTCAGAGGCAGGATAGGAAATAAAAAAAATCTGTGTCTTCCCACTTCACCACCGGGGACATGGCCATGTACAGGGTCGACCACATCAAAGGGGAACACCTCATTAGTATTCAAGCCGGGAAAACTACAGCGTTTATTCTACTTCAAGAGTGAAATGTTCGTTATGTCATCGATACCATGTAATCATGGTATCGATGAACACAATAATGATTTTTCGAATTATGTACTGAACATCCGCTTCTATGATGTCTTGAATACTAATGAGGTGTTGATATAGATGTAGTCGACCCTGTACATGACAGTGGCAGAGGCCGCATTATGTAACTCTACGGTTTTCGAATAATTCGCTTTGCGAGCAGTGATTCGTTGCCGCCTGGGTGATGCCATCGCCTCGGGACGTGCACGCATATTATGATGATGTCACGCACATGTCAAGTCATGCGGAAACCGAACCCGTCGTCTGCTACGAAGCGAAGTGGCGCGAGTTGCTTCCGTGGGATTCGAAGGCGCCGTGCGCCGTGTGCAGAACTTGCGCGTGCCGTGTGCACGGGCGAGATCGGCGCTCAGAGCAAGAAGCGTTCCAGATTTGCTGTATTTTCTCTTGGTTTGTGACATTCACATCCAGAAAAAAAGCTACGGGCCGAGTGGTCTCCGCCCTTCCTCTTGTTCTCATTAACGTCAGCGGACCGCCCAAATGTGATGCCACCGCCAAAGTGAATTCTTTGGAAACCGAATCGAAGCGAATACGGCCCAAGGTTGGTATTTATAGCCTACTGTTAACATATGACGTGCTGTAACAATGATTTGACGCAAACAGTAGGTAAACAGACACTTGTGGCTTTTTACTTGCTTGAATTATGGAAGCACCCGAGCACCCTTCAACTCGCAAGTAGCGTGTTTCGCACAAAACACCTTTAGCACCTGGTGCCCTAAAGATGTTCTGCAAGCGAACGCACCCATTTTTGAAGTTTCCAGAGAAATTAAGCGCGAAGAAAGGAAGCTTCTGGATCCAATACACTCTCGAGTGTGCATTGAATGTACCTTGTGTGCAGCGTTGGGCGCCTAATTCAATTTATTTAAGCGACGCTTCCTTTGCGCACCCTCCCAGACTTTTCTGACCGTGGCTGCTCGGTAACACTTGAAAGAGTAAATCACCTTTCCGACCGTGGGATCGAACCTTGGTCCCCCAGCACAGCATCCCGATGCTCTAACCATTAAGACCACAATCGCACGGACACTTCTGTCAACGCTAACTACATCTTTCAGGTGATCGCCGCGTGTAGCACGGGTGCGCATGCGCGCGCGAACGCGCAAAGGGGAACTGGACACATTTATAGCATTTCATTAACCGCTTCACGAAACCTCAGCTTCACATCGATTTCAATATGCGCGCTGGATCTGCATCATTTTTCAAGTTTCAGCTATTCGGCAAAAGCGCAGCCACGGTCAGGAAAGTCCGTGAGGGTTCGCAGAGGAAGCTTTCCCACAACTGACAGGGCCAGAATGTCGGGGTGCACGCCTTTTTGAAAACAAATGCCCCCGGCGTCAGCGAAGATCCGGAGAATTGACGTATACTACGTCGAACATGGCAGACTAATGCGTGGCGAAAAGTAGTATTACGGTGCCCACGGTGGGAGCTGGGTGTCGAGCTTCTTGGTACGGTGCTAACATATCCACTACGTCACCGTGAAATAGAGATTGGAAAGAAGCTCGGCCCCGGCCGCTCTAGTGGCAACACTCGCTGGCCTTTCTTGCTGAAAAGCATCAACATTTGGGCTGCGCTGCGTTTTCACTTTCTTTTCAGAAAAAGTCCTGCGAGACGTAAGCACGTACGCAGGTAAAAAAAAAGGCATTACTTGAAGCGCTGAAGGAAGACGGTTTAAGAGGAGAAGGAAAGAACGAGTGTCATGAAAAGTGGAGGACTCTTGTGAAGATGCCGCGGCAGCAGTCTTTTATGATGTAATGGACCCACTCCTCAGCCTACTTTTGCGCACGTCTTACTTTCAAAACAAGCACTGATTCTCCAAACCGAATCGCTTTCTCAGAAGGTTCACACTAATTATTACATTGGTCCTCCGAGCACCCTAGTTCACAGGTGTCATGCACACGACTTTAGCTGCAGCCTCTGATGACCCATCAAAAGTGCGTATTCATGTGGAATTGTATTTTTGAAAAAGGAACAAAGCAATAACTTCTTTTTTTTTTTTTGTACTGCGTGCTCGTTGGATACAAGTATATTATGTCCAATTTTTCGAAGAAATGTTTATTATGAAATGTTTCATGTTTTCTCTGTTGGTGCATAATATTCTTCAATAATTTGCTAGAACAATATCAGGAGCAGACTTGGATGGAAGAGCGAGAGCCTGTTGAGACAGATATAACGTACTTGCTACGGATGATCACGCATTTGCAGCTCTATGTTGGCCACTAAGTGACTAAAACGTGATTTCAGAATCATAAAATTCGTTTTGAACAGTCGATTTTCTTCGTTCTAGTATTTACAAAGGTGGTGTGGAGAATTAACTTAAAAGTATTTTCAAGTGCAACTGTGTAGAAATGAAAATCACCTGAGAGCATGCCAGTGTATAATGCATTTGCGTCTAAAAAGTACCTCTTCAAAAGTAGTTGACTCATTGAACGGATGCGTGTTTGCCCCTCTTCTGTGGCCCTGACGGAGAAAGAATTGTATAACCTCGAATATTCGAGCAGTTAAAAAGCATAAATGCCTGCTGGCGTTCACGGCTCATAGCCACTGGCGTGAGAATGCCATAGGCGGGTGTTTTCTAAATAAACAGGGTTAGAAATACTCCCCTCTGTTTTTGTCTTCTTTGTTGCAGGGTGTCAAACCGAACACAAACGGATGCGAAACGGTTCGATGCGAAACGGTTCAAGTATATAAGGCGACGACGATTGCTTAATAGTTTGCACGATTCTACGGCGCATCCAACTAGCAGATTGTTACGGCTTACGAATGGCGTTATGTGTGAGAATGGGTAGAGACGTGCTTGTAACTACGGCCACCTCGGCAGAGACACTTGCACTTCTGAAGTCGGTCATACCAGTTGTATTTCGCGGCCGAAGAGTTGTTTCAAGGGCTCCACGAAATCTACATTTCTGGTGACGCTCCTAATTCGGTCGTTAAGTAAACTTGTCACTAAAACTAGGAGCGCTAGATAAACACGGATAGCGGAAAAGATCTCGATTAGAGATATGAGCAAGTTCAGCTGCATGATTTATTTCAACAATAACCTGCCGTGTCTAATGAAAGCCGTCGCCTTCACAGGGCGCGGTAACCGCGGCTGTGAGCGGCACACGAAATCTGCTTTTGTTGCGTGTCATGGTTCAGCGCACGGTTGGGGCTTAGCCAAGCAGAGTACAGCCCTCCTCGTGTTGTATTCTTCAGTTCAGAGTATAGAGTACAAGCTGAGTACAACCCTCTTCGTGGGGCACAATGTGCGTACTTTTGTCTTCTTTCTCCGCCCTTAGCCAGCGCAAGACTACGTTCCACGTGCAGTTGCACAAGGAAGATCAACCATCCTTGTTCATCGCTCAGAAGCATCAATGTGCTCGCCTGCTACTAAAAAAGCAGCAAACTGAGCAAGTTGTCAAATGCTGGGTTCTTTCTTTTCTGCAGACTGAAAGTTTGAAGTTGTATTATATGTTATACAACGTTAAATTCGCGCTGTCATCGGAACCATAGATCACACGCCACAGTTCGCCCACCACCATTCCTGTAGTAAACACCTGAAGCAAAATGAAAATTCACGGACTCTGCTGCTGTCAAAGTAATGAGTGTTGAAGCTACGGAGACCTCAAGATGGTGCCGGGATTCTCACTAATTACCCCTGTCTTCAATATGTACATAAAGATTCCCCTGCATCTTTCTTACTCCTTCGTTAATTTCTGCCTCCTCTTGATGAAACTTACGCATGCGCCGCATATCGCCATGGGCCTTGATAAAACAGATTGCGCCGAACTGACTTGCGAACCGGTTCAATGTTGCGAACTATTATAAATTTTTATTTGTCCGAACCGTAATTGAAATGTAATGAAATCGGAGCGTGTTGAATCCGAACTTGAACCAAACCGTTATTTTTTTTTTCAGTTCGACACCCTACTTTCTCTACTCGGCAATTTCTGCATTCATCGCAAGAAGTGTAGATCAGACGAACAAGGCGAACAAGGTGTGTTTATTCTACAGAATAAACACCCGTAAGAGGGGTGTTTATTCTACAGAATAAACACCCCTATTACGCTCGTTGTCACGACAACCTTTGCACCCAACCAAACTGTTAAATAAACGGAGTTCACTAGAACACGACAGAAATAAAAAGTGTGAAGCCAGAAAGAAAACTTCCGAACTCACCTTTTCTCGCCGGCACGACCGAGTTTGCAAGAGGGGGGAGCCGTCAAATAAAACGTCGCCCGAAGAACGCCTCTCTCAGAGGAAATGCATGCCTATTGAATAAAGCTTCGTCGGAGCGAAGCGGTTTTCACTTCTCGATGAGGGCGACACACCCACGGCAGGACGATGTTTCGGGAACCAATTCAGTTTAACGGCGCGCAGTAAGATTGGCTGCGACCAGAAAGGAGGTTGTACGTGGGGATGTAAGCAGCTTCGGGAAAGTGCACGCCTGCATGAAAAGGGCGAGCGGCGGCGTTGTATCCCGGAGCAAAGGCACGCGTGGTTCTGACCACGGCTCCGATCGCGTCGTTGCAGCCGGCTACCGGAGCGCCCCCATTGGCGGCCGCTCCAGCGAAGCCGGCGCGGGACCTTTGACTGCAAACGGCCGCCCACCAAATGCTTGATTGCTAGCACTGCCCATGTTCGACTACCTTGTGCCTGAAGGCCAGCGGCGATTGGCTGGTGCGATTACACTGCTGACCCCGTAGTCGCTCTATGACCACACGATTCATGCCGTATTTGCGTCCCCACACCGAAGGAGGATCACGAACGCTTTTCATCAAAATTAACAACTGAACGTCATGTACACTGAATAAGAAGCTCCGTAACCGCACTGTCCGCGTTGGTTTCCTGCTTCCAGCTTCTAGAGCGCTGTTTGTGGCAGCGTGCCCAACGATAGGTAACGCGAGGTGACAAGGCACGCCTTCGCATAGCATCTTTTCATGAGCGCATTCGTGGGCGCCCCGATTGGTACCGCGACGTCTGCCGTGACCTTTGCCAACGACGGAAAAAGCCGTCCACACTCCCTGCTGGCCGTGTTGAACCACTTGACTTTTGTAATTTTTCGCAGAATACAAGAACGGGCATTCTAAGCCACAGAGGCTTATTGTGGAGCAGCAGGTGACCGTTGAGTACTTCTCGTATGCAGGAATAAAAATAGGGAAAGTAAAAATAAATATACAAACGAAAAACTTGAGTCACTTAAGTACGCTTACGAGATGTGAATGCGAAAGCCTTACGACTTCCATAATTAATTGGTTACGTGCATGATACGTGATGTCACGTGTCCTTCACAACTCTGCCTTAATCCACCTTGCTCTAATTTGTACCAACCTTAATACACCTTAATTCACTCTAACGCCGCAGCCAGGTGACGTGGCGTTTGCAATGACGCACGCACTAGGCACACATTTAGTCAGCCGGAACCCTGGAGCCGTCGTGGCATCGTGGAAGCCTGCTCGTCTTGCACCCCAGAGGCCCGGGCTTGATTCCCACCCGGACCCAAATCTACCGAATTTTCTTTTCAAAGCCATGATTTACTTTGTTTACAGGAACCGCTACCAGAAATTTGACGTCAATCTGAGCATTTCCTGAAGTGTGTTTCCGCTTTCCGCCGTCGGCCATATTTTTCCAATCATAGCTTGATCACGCCGGAATTTCTGCCCCATTGGACATACAATGCTTTCATATGAAAAATTCGTACGTAGCAGTTACGCTAGCCTTTTATTGATCCCGAAAGACAAGGTGAAGGTCCTATGAACAGTCCCTGCTGATGATGAGTCCCCACAGGCGATGAAGAAAGGCACACTTATGATGACGATAATATGAAAATGAGGAAGGAGTGCACAATAAATTCCTACAAAATAAAAAAGTAAATAAAGGCGGGAAAGCGGCAATACAACAGGGTTACAAATATTTGTTTCACAAAAAAACAAGAATGAGGCTTACTAGAACCTAATTAAGAAATCATTCAAGCAATGGACGTTCACCTTTTCCACGACGGTGGCATGAAGTAGTTCCTGTGGCAATTTGTTAAAAAAGTCGCACTTCTGCCCGAAAGGCGAAGCATTGATAGCCGATTGCAGATTATTAGACAACTACACAAAGTAAGGTTCGTAGATTTATCGACTGTATAAATTGCAGCAAACATTCTGTTACTACTTAAATTAACAAGCATGGTGTCACGCGCGCACAACCAAGCATGAACAGATCTCACTCGATGATCATGAAACGAACACTCGCTGTTACAACACTGGCATGAAGAAGAGCGCCAGCACTGGGAAGCAAACGCGTTGCGATGCCGCTCGCTTCACCACGTAAGCGAAAGTTGACAGTATAGGGGCGCGGGAAAACTGCGCGCACACAGCGGCCAGCCATATCGGCTAGCCCTCACCTCTGCACCCGCAGCCTCCAAGATGTGGGTGTGGCCTACGGATGCGCTCAGAGAGATGGATTGGTCACGGAGCCGAAGATTATCTGCTTGGTGCAACCGTTAAGGGAGCTTGGGGAAAGGGCACATTAACGGGAAAGACCAGAAAGTAGTCGCGCGGTCGCAGCACCCGTAGCAGCTTGGAGACGTGTGCGCTCAGCCCCGCGGATGGCCACGGCCGGGCCACAGAATCATGTTAGAGAAGGAAGACTGTACCTCCCACTGCAGAACGGAAATGAGCACAGCGGCAGCGCGGACTACAATCTGCTGCAATAACGCATCGGGGAATGCCACTGATGTTCAGACAGCCAGCTAAAATGTTCTTTTTAGACAATATGTTGTCAGGCCTGGTTTTGCGCGTCGCGCGTCGTACCTGGTCGTAGCTCTGCTCGTATGCGGCCGCAAAATGTGACTTACAAGGAACACGAGGTTCCCAAGCTTCTTTGCGACTTTCGCTACCGTGCTGGGCGTAGCATGTCGCGTTCTCGTTGGAGATCTCGCCAGGAGACTCAGAAGCAACATAGGACTCATGTGGCGAACACAAACACAGAACAATGTGTAAGGTGGCATGTTTGTCGACCAATTAAATACGCCCGAGAATCTGCTCAAACAATAACAGAAATTAGAATGTCAAATGCTAGGAAAGTCGGCAGTGTAGGCGGCCACACATACATGTTGACACACATAGGCGGCCGATAGTTCGCGCAGTAAGAACAACATAGTTAGTTCTGATATGCTTAGTTAATCCTAGCTAAAACAACGTGGTTACCGTACAGTGCTGATTCTCACACTTCGTGCGGTGTCTTTATCGTTCAACGATTTCAGCGTGACTACGTCAGAAAGAGGCGGCATCACGAGAAAAAATTCGTTTCAGACGCTGTGACAGGATCTGCTCGAATATTAACTGTCAGCCTTGAGTCTATACTAAAACTCCTTAGCTTTTAAGTATCGTGCTTGTTTTGTCCCTAGTCATAGTTCCGTTAAACAGAGACTTTGACACATCGAAGATGCCTTTGCACAAGTAGTCGTCTCACAGTGTGTAGGCCCAGTTCGTTACTAAGACGAGGAATATTGGGTAGGCAATATTATTGACAGCTGTAATTCCGCAAAATATCAACAAAACAATAATCGTAAAGAAGTACGCTGAAACAAGCCCAGTGCTGGCAGTCTCGTGAGTCACAATTCATAAAAAATGAGTTTTAGGCATGCGATGGAAATCTGCCTTGTTTTCCGCACAGAACTATTCCTAAAGAAGCACTCAGCCGTGAGATCATGTTTAACAATACACGAATGTGTCGACCCAAATCGTGCACTCTAAAACAGACATATACACACGAAATCAGCAACTCGGACGTGCTGTCAAGCTGTTACAACGCTGGAAAAATAAAGGTAATATTTATCACACATGTGCTTGTTATCATTGTGTTACTCTTCAGTATTTTTATGCTTGGAGGCAGACATTGTGAAGTGAGTTCTCACTGTTAATTTTAGCTACAAACTTCGGCAAGCTGCAATTTGTAGTACGAATAATTGCATAGTGTAACACTTAACAAATCAATAAACTAGGGATTAACATATATACAAGGTAACGCATGGTGTGGGTGGTGGCGTGGAGCAAAGTTAGAACACCGGGCTTCTAATCTGAAGGTCGTAAGCTCGAATCCTCCTCCAGTCCACCGCTACATTTTCAGGCATAAAGTGGCGCCTGACAATGGCAAAAAAATTACGAGAGCTAGTGGGGCTATACTAGTCCAGGTGCAACCAAATTAGGAAGGCCCACTAAGCTTCATCAAAGTCACTTTCTCACCACAACAGGAATTGGTCTCCCTGGTGCAGTATTCGGTCAATACCTCCCTCATGACTCCTGCAATTAACCCATGGCCCTCAGTCCCCAGCGGCTACGGAGCACCTGACCAAGGCGGCGGTCAGACCTGCGATGCGGCAGAGGGTGCTAAGAATCTCTGGGCCCGGATAGGACGCCAATGGAAACTGAACCTGGCAACGTTCAACTCGCGCACCCCCTCGCGTGAGGCTAGGTTAACAGGGCTGTTTCAGAAATTAGCAGGCATTGCCTCGGATATTATTGGCCTTAGTGAGGTTAGAAGAACTGGTGAGTCTTATACAGTGCTGACTAATGGCCACGTCCTCTGCTACAGAGGTCTTCCAGATAAGAGAAAATACAGGGTAGGATTTCTAATCCATAAGGACATAGCGGGCAACATTGATGAATTCTACAGCATTAATGAGAGGGTAGCAGTCATCGTAATAAAGCTGAATAGGAGGTATACACTAAGAAATTTGTCGTAGTTTTTACAGTGAAAGCACCGGCAGCTGATGCTGCCAAACTTTTACAATAAAAAAAATTGTGAACCGTATTTCAAGTATATGACATGCATGCCGTCTATATAATGATATCGCGTAGAAAATATCTAGCCCCTGCTTTTTCACTCCACAATCTTTTTTTAGTAAGTATAAACCACACTCTGTAAAATCTACGCTGCACCAATTTTGTGCTTTTCAGCCTTTACGCCGTTAAATAAACAGTGGCGTGTAAAAGTTCGGCAGCAACGTTTTCTCGTTTTGTAGCCTACTGTAAGATATGGAGTGCGCTGCCAAACATGCATTCCATCATTTTCTGGCTTTCTAACCTTTAGACCGTAATATATGACGTGGTCTGTAAAATGAGCATACCAACATTTTTCTGGTTTTCTAACCTTTGCAGAGCAAAATGAAGACTACAATATCTTCTTTTACGTGGGTAGCTGTCTACCCGTACTACTGGAAAGGAAGCCATGCAGATTTGTCAATTTAGGTCATTTGTAATGTACACAAAGACATTCTCGATGTTCAGGCCCACGTTATTTCATGGTGCAGAATTCATTCAGTCTGATTTACACAGTAGCAACGCTGCTGCTTTTCTACTATGCAGGTACCTATGGCATTCAGGCAAAGCCTAAACACTGCATGCATGGATTAGGCCACCGTTGTAAAATGTGAAGTCTAAATATGCTATACAGGAAGACAATGCAGTAAAAATGGCTATATAATACTGCTATTTATTAAAGTTATCCACACACCTGGATTCTGCATTTGGCATATGTCCATTCCAGACAAAAGAAATAACTTTACCATAATCACTTTGTAATATTTGGATCTATCTTGTACTTTCTTCCGTCTTCAAAAATCTGCAAAAAAAGTAACAAAAGAGCGCAAGAATACAATATTTGTGTGCTTCATGGAGAGAGATTAAACCACTACCTGACTTTCAGGGTATGGAGAATTAGATTACAGTAGCCAGGCCGTTAGCATATGATGAGCGGCCACAGCACAATACAGCAAATATATTCCACCCAATACTTAGCTTCTTAATTATCTCACTCTTATGAGCTGGGTCAATGGTAACTGCATGACCAATGTAAATATATTTCTTTACCAGTTCTATTGTTTCAAGTCTTTTAGTTAACGGATGTTCTGTTCTGGACCAGTTGAACATTGGGTTTTCTTCCAACTAATTGTTAGGCCTACCCTACTGCTTCACTTTTTTTTTGTTTCTCTATTACCTCTAGAGTTGTCTCGTGATTCAATTAATAAGGCAGTGTCATCACAAAATTGCAAATCACTAAAGCATTCACTATTACCTTTTACTTCAAAACCTGTGCAATTCCAGTTCTCTGATGCCTCCTGTAAGCATACAATGAATAGCATTGCAGAGGTAGAAGCTAAACAATTCGATAGAATTACCTGTCTGGTTGGGAAAATTGATTAAGACTTAAAGATTGACTCCAACCAAATAATTTGGTTGGAGTCAATCTCAAAGTCTTAGCCATTGCAAAGGTAGTGTCTCTATGCCTGACACATTTGCTAATTGCGATTTTACCACTTTTTCCATGGGGAACTAAGCTTCTGGCACAGTCAGAATAGATATTTGACATATGCCTCATCTGTACTCTAATTGCAAAACGATTTTTCATGGAATCGACAAAACATTTTGCCTCCTAAACAAGTAACGCAGCTGCTCTCAGGTCACTGTAACGTCAACTACAGTCATTTCTGATGCGTGGATTGAAAAAAGAAGTAGGTGGAGTGAAGCTAAGAAGGCAGTGTGAAATAAAATTTAGCAATAACAGTTACAAAATAATGAAGCTAGGAAATATATGCAGATGACAAAGTAATCAATGCACCCATCACGGATCTAACTGTACAAAAGCCATAAGGAGAATGTCCAAGAACAAAATGGCACAGACTTACTTAGTTTATGCCTCACAGATTCTATGTTCCTCTAAGCCTACATTTCCCTCTATTTAAGTAGAGGTGTTTTCATATCCACATTGACTTGCAAAAATAGTTTTAGGCTAGGTATTTGCAACATTGTGCAATCATACAAAACTCCTGAAAAATGCCCAAGTTGCATCACCAGCAGAAGTTACGCGGGCATAGAATATGAACGCTGCTCAGAAATTGCGTTTAGGCTGTTGCCTCTATTTTTGTGCACTTGCAAAACAAGATTTAACCAGCAGTTTTAACATATCAATTTCACTTGCTCTAGTAGTGGGATGGAAAACTGCTATGGTTCATTGTATTCAATACTTCGACCTAAGAAAAATGCAAACAAGAATTGTGTTACTTATTACCTAAGCGTTGCATTCAGACTCCATGATTTTTTTGGCAAACTGGGGACGTTTGGTTTCACTTCCCTTGCTTTTTCTTAGCCTTGCTCCCATGATCTGGGTTAATACCAAAAAGTGCCCTATACCAAGAGCAGAAAAAAACAATGTTAGATTAAGCAGTAATGAAGCTACTCCCCAGACAACACTCGACGTCCTGAGGATGTCCTCAAATGGCACAGAAGTCCTCGCACGTTTTGTGATGTCTTTAAAATGTACTGAGGACGACGTCCTCTGGACCAACCCAGTAACGTCTTTTCGGGCACTATCTGAGGACACTGAAATGGCCCGAAAACATCCTTGCGGGGACGTACTGGAGACTATAACAGCTTGAAATACGATTTGTCACATTCGCTGTTTAGCAAGCAGATACATATTATGAAAAAGGCAAATTCTACATACGTTGGCCATTATCGGAATCGTACCGCGCCCATTGATTGTACAAGTTTTTTTTCCCCCTGCTTTTGTAAGCTGTTCGTGCACCCACGTTAAACCTCAAACAACAGAGCCATAAGTGAAAAACAAAAGAGGAAGTCACTAACAACATTTTACCAATCCGTCACAGCTAGTATTGGATCAAGCCAGCCAAACCAAGCCAAGGCACTGTCGAAATCAAGAAGGCAGCATGCATTTGAGGCAATAGCGGAGGTGAGTCTTCTCATATTTTCTTTGTGTATTAAAGATATAAGAGTAAGTCCCTATGCATGCAGCAGCATTCATGATTATGGGTGCTTGCATTGCTGATAGATGAGCTCTATTTCGAGAATTTGCTGAGTGTTGTTCTGCGCCAAAACATGTTGACAATGTAACGACATTCAGTAAAGTTGATTTGCAGCGCAAAAGACGTGGACGCTCGAGCGATTAGACGGCGCAAGCGCTGAATGGAAACTGAGGGTTTTATTTTGCACTTGGTAAAATCTCATGCCTCGTTCCTGATTCCCGCTCGCCTTACGTGCGCACTTGCGTTTTGTTTTTCTTTGCTTTTCGCTTCTTCACGCGCAAGCCTGTCTTGTATTCCCTTGTCTCGGAATGCCGCCGTTTTCGACTGTTGTGCGTTTGTTGGTTTGTGTCCTACCTTCTTTTCCGGTGTTCCTGATCACAATGATTGCCTCGAGTTTTTTCGGGTGCTCTCTGGCTCTATAACACTGCATTTTGCTGAGTGCAGAATGAACCCTTCAGTTGCCAGTCGCTGCTTGTGTCGTCCTCCTACTCGTTTATTTCGCCATGTTTCCATCTTGGACTCCTCGGCGGGTTCGTAGCATGCACGGCGAAATTCCATAGCCGGATGTTGAGCAAATAAGCTTGGACCCTTCATCGCGTTCACTGGAACGATGCCAACGTGTAAGTTCTGTGCTGACGGCCGATAGTAATGGCGTGGTGCCAGCTGATCAATCGCACTGCCACAACTTTGCGTCACATTTGCGGGTCAAGCTGCAGGCATGGTGGTAGAACTTTGTTCGTTCCACGGCGCGGCCGACATAGTGCAGTGTTTATTCATAACATGTCATCATCTTACCATAAGGACGGGAACAACCTATGTAATTGCTTGCAATAGTAGTACACACAATCTCGTAAGTTCAGGGACAGCATATACACTTGCTCTACTCTTCATTGCACTGACTCATTATTGATTTCTTTTTCGAGGTTCCTTCGCGGACTACTGCGCTGGGCAAAGGAGTCGCCAACAATATCGATGTCATAATTTACATATAAATGATTATCTTCATTTCATTCTGTTTGTGTCAGCAACTGACTAGCCATGCCTACGTGCGTTTCTAGGGGCAGTGTTTATTTCAACAAAATCTCCCGGAAACAGGTTGACACTTAATGCATGGAAAAAATATTGAAAACAATTATAAGCAGCAATTGCAGACGATTTTATGAAATGTAGTACCCAACCATCCCTGCAAAGTATCATACTAAAAACAAACTGAAAAAGTCCTGAAACGTTGTTTCCAGGACGTCCTGAGGTTTTATGAGGCCGGACAACAGGACTGGATTAGTGTAATTCTAGTACTATTGGAGGACGTCCTAAGACATCATAACGTCCTCAGGTTGAAATACTCAGGACATCCCGAGGATGTTACTGTGTTGTCTGGGTCTTGAGCTTGTACCTAGATTCGTTGTAATTTCCAAAATACATTCCAGAAGTTAAACAGGTTCTAAATGTTGAAATTTGGTGCCTCAAGGCTATCCATAAATACTCTTTATAAAGATATTGCTCCTTCTTAGAAATCACCTATTGTAGCATAAATGTTAACCGGTAAACTTTAACGAAGTTTCTTGTTTCAAAACTCTTAAGACAGCCCTGTACCAAACACGTGAAAACCAAGTCTTCGACTGGATGAAGTAGGGAGCTATGAACATCACGTTTTCCTATGCTTCCTGAGGATGCCCTGAGACCAGCATAAGTAACAAATTCATGACAGCAAAGAAAATTCACGCAAGGAATTTTTCGAGAACAGGCATTTACACCATAATGGCAAGCATATAGCCCGAGCCTCAGATTCAAATTCACAACTACTGCGTGCAAACATAGTACCCTACAGTGACAATGACAACGATTTGGTGTTGAATACCATAAGCAATACGTGACACCATGCAGAGCTGAAAATACACTTCCAATAGCTCACCGCTGCTTCAGAGCAAGCATCTGTCAATGCAATCAATGAAATTAGCTTTGTGAGAGGCTCAGGTAACTATACACAACACAAAAGCCGTCCTCAAAAGCCGGCACCACTCAATGACTTGGTCCGTGGAGCAAAAGGAGCCCTGCGAAAACGCAAGAACACTATGCATCCTAAGTACGACAAGGATACTCAGCAAGGATACTCATTTCGTTCGCTTAAACCACGGTGGACTACAGCACAATAGCGGCGCGCCGTAGATTTTTTTTTTTTCTGTATTTCATGGATCTTGCTACTTTCGAAGTTGGCAAAAGTATAAACAGGAAGCCGGCCAATAGATTACTGAATGACGTTTCCTAAGTAGCTCCTCAACATGAGTTCAAAATTCAGCTTTTAACAAGTTAGGCAAATTAATCTCGATTAAAATTAAACCGTTGCTGAAAAAAATTTCTGAGGAGCTCAAGGGCACTTTCAAGAATACATAGTTTTCATCGGCGTCATAGCAGCCGCTATCTTTGGGTACAGAAAGCGCAGTAAAAGCTTAGGCGTCTTGCTAATCGACTTATCGCCAACCGGTTCTCGAGTACCCAGTGGAAGCTAGCCACAGTACCCAAAAATGG
This sequence comes from Dermacentor silvarum, assembly GCF_013339745.2. Classification (NCBI taxonomy): domain Eukaryota; kingdom Metazoa; phylum Arthropoda; class Arachnida; order Ixodida; family Ixodidae; genus Dermacentor; species Dermacentor silvarum. Next base: position 9,645,377 of record NC_051154.1, on the reverse strand, counting down.
CGCCCGTGACGTCCCGTGAAAACTAACATAATTCACTCGCATGTCGCTAATAGTTGATATTTTTAGCCCGTAATTGCAAAATGATCCAAATTATATGAGCCTAACCGCCTATATATATATATATATATATATATATATATATATATATATATATATATATATATTCCCGCGACGTCAGAAGCTCGAGGGACAAACGAAACGCACTTGTCGGCAGAGGCAGTAACAATAACGGACGGTTTTTTTAATAGCGCGCGCTAGTCATTGCTTCTTCTTCTTCTTGCTTATCTGCCGATATGTCTTTTTACGTCGTCGTCATTGCCGCACTAGACACGCGGCAATATATATATACAGGGTTGTAACAGCGAACACTTTCAAAATTTATTTAAGGTTGCCTATGGCAGATATCCGAATTCTAGTTAATGAGCTGGTCTACTCGAAGTGGCGGACACTAGTTGCACAAAAAATTGACATGCATAATCGACTAATCAACAAACATTCACTAATTAAGTTTTTAACTAATTACCTGATGGCCCATGTTGCAATTAACAAATTGTAGCCCTAGAGTACGCAAGGCGGATCCACTTGGAATGAATTCTCAGGATGACACCAGTTTCGAGATATAAATTCCCGAACTTTGCGGAGAAATGCATTGGCGTTCCAGTTAATTTTGTGCTTGAATGCATAAAACTACATTTTGTTAAGAAACTAACTGGAAAGTCAATGCATTTCTCCGCAACGTTCTGGAATTAATATCTCGAAACTGGTGTCATCCCGAGAATTCGTTCCAAGTGGATCCGCCTTGCCAACTCCACGGCTACAATTTGTAAGTTGCAATATGAGCCACCAGGTAATTAGTTAAAAGGTTAATTAGTGAATTTTTGTTAATTCTTCAATTATGCATTTCAATTCATTGTGCAAGTAATGTCCGCCTCTTCGAGTAGACCAGCTCATGAACTAGAATTGTGCTATCTGCCACAGGCAACCTTGAAGAATTTTTGAAAGTGTTCGCTGAAACACCCTGTATATATAAAGCATACACAAAAGACGTTCGTGTGCTAACGGCCATGAGATCGAATCTACAGCGGCCACAGCAATTTGATTGTAGAGAAATCATGCCCGTACACAAGTACCAAGTAAAGAGCAACCATGTGGGCGATGTAAATAGAGAATTCCTTCTAAGAGCCCACGTGCCGCCTCGGAAAGTCAACGGAAACCAAGACAGCTAAGAACACGAAACTGTAGCGCAGCAAAAGTGCGCGCACGTGGGAACTCAAATCCTCCTTAAGCTGCTGGCACACAATAAGCAAATAAACATAACTATACAGCATGAAGCAACAAATATGAGAGTACTTTAACAAAAAAAATGCTTCCACAACTGGTACTGTTTAAGGCTGGACAATAATGCAACGGTGGCACATTAGGAACGCCAACGAAAACCAAGAGAAAGGTTTGTGAACAAAACAGCGATGCAGCCCAGCAAAAGCTCGCAAGTGGGAACACAAATCTGGCACACAATGCGGCGTTAAAAATAACTATATTGCAGTTGAAAGCAGAGTACTATATTGGAGAGTACTTTGAGGTAACTAAAACCGCTTGCACAACTGGTATCGTTTCAGGCTGCAGAACAAGTTAAGCAACTGCGGCACATTCGAAACGCCAATGCAACCCAAGGCAAAGGTTTCCTTTAGAACGATGGAATAACAGACGAGCGCGCTTCTTGTGAAGGAAACAGCGCGAACTCGAAACTGTAGCGCACCTGTAGTGAATAATTGCGTCGATGCGAAGTTGTTGCGCTTGGGTCAATCGCTGAAAGGGTAGGTGGTATGTAAGCCGGCAGATTACGCAAGCCTACACCAAGCGCAGCAGGTTCCCTTCTCGAAGGCCCGAGCGCCTGTTGGAGACCCGCCGGATCATAGCCAGAATTTGCTCAATCTGTCGGGATAGAAGGGAAACATAATAGTTATACCTGTCATCCGCTTGGACGTGTAGGCCGAGGATGCGAGCACGATCAACCTGTGGTATGGGTATGCCATCCACGTGCACAGTCATAGCGGGAGTAAAGGAACGGCTACGTGGGTGAATGTTTATGAGCTGGGACTTTTGCGGAGCCAATCTTAAGCCGCCATCTCTCGCGTACTCGGACACTGTGTCGACTGCTTGCTGCAGTCGGCCCTGGATGGCTGCGTCGGAACTCCGTGTCGACCAGATAGTAATGTCGTCCGCATAAATAGCGTGGGCGACATCGGGGATCTGGTCGAGAAGCCGGGGGAGCCCTGCAAGCGCTATATTGAATAGAGTTGGGGAAAGAACTGAACCCTGGGGTGTCCCACGTTCTACAAGGCGGATCGTACCGGATCGATGCGGTCCCATTCTTATGGTGGCTGTCGGATCTCGAAGGAATGCGCGGGTGTAGTTGTACATACGACGTCCACAGTGCGACTGTGGAACATTGCGAAGGATGAGGTCGCGTTCAACATTACCGAATGCCCCTTTCAGGTCCAAGGCGATGAGTGTTCTCGTTTGAACGCACGACGGAGGTCCTATGACTTCCTCCCGTAATTGTAAACGCACATCTTTGGCAGACAGATGAGCTCGATATCCGAATTGAGAGTGAGAAAAGAATGATTTTTCTTCGAGGAAGGGCTGCAGGACGCCGCAGGAGTACATGCTCCATGAGATTGCTAATGCAGGATATTAGGGAGATGGGTCGTAAGTTTTCAACCTTTGCCGGTTCGCCTGGTTTAGGGATCAGTTTAATATCGGCGTGTCGCCATCCTTGAGGAAGCGTACCCTTGCGCCAGCATTCATTGAAGATATGGGTGAGGTGGTTAATATCCGCGTCACTGAGGTTACGAAGAGTGGCGAATCTGATGTGGTCGGCTCCCGGTGCCGTGTTGCGGCGTAAATCTTGCAAGCCATGGCAACATCAGGGATGGACATCCGTGAGACCAGATACCTGAAAAACGTAATGCGAAGCTGCGACATTTGCATGTAAGGTAGCGGCCATTCACTAAGGCCCCCTCTCTCGATTCGCCAGTGCCGAGAGTGCATTCGAAAAAACACAGGTCTGTTGCCGCATGAAGGCTTAAAAGCTTAAATTACTTGCTACAGTAGTGTGGTAATCATTTCACAACGAGACTGGAAAGCATATGAGCCAAGACAGACTAACCTCAGACACATTGCGAGACATTCTCCGGTGGATATTGTCTTTCTGCAGAACCATTCTTTCGGAAGTTGAAGCTCTACCAAGCTTTACAGGTCTTCGAAGGTTTGAGGCGTTATTCTGTAGTACTCGTAGAAGTGTTGCATCACCGGTTTTCATTAGTCGCATATGTAACATCGAAGATCGTTCGATCACGCTGTACTGAGGTGCACATTGCCTATCTACTACACCGCCATGAAGTACTCGCTTTCTTGGTCGCAATTCTTCCAAACAGGCCGCATCGAGTGCGCGCGGGTGCTCAGCTGCCTCTGCTTCAGGATCATTATCAGCCGCTGAGTGGTGGTGGTGGTGGTGGTGGAAAACTTTTATTGAGAAGGCCCGAAGTTATGAAAATTAAAAAGCAGCGTTGTGGGCGGCCTTCAGGCTGCCGGTTGTGGCGTCCAGGCCGTGCCTAGTCGCGACGTCCTCTGCCCAGGTCACCAGCCGGAGTTGGAGATCCGGCTCGGTGCTGGACAAAGCAGCCTCCCACTGCTGCGGACTGGTTAGGTGCCAAGAGGCAGGGGGCAAGTGTGCCGGGCAGGAGAATAAGATGTGATCGTAATCGGCGCGGGAGCTGTCACATAAGCGGCAGGCCGGCGAGTACGTCCCGGGGTGGAAGAGGGCAAGACGTGCAGGAGTAAGAAAGGTGTGGGCCTGAAGGTGGCGCCACAAGTGTTGGTGGTGCTGGGAAAGGGATTTGTGCGGTGGGGGGAAGGTGAGACGAGATAGGCGGTAGTGCAAGGTGATATCGTGGTACGTGAGGAGCGCATCGCGCGTATCCATTCCCGGCGGGGGCGGGCTTGCTCGGCCAGTCGAATCGCGAGCGATGGAATTGGCCGCCTCGTTGCCAGGATGGGCCGCGTGAGCGGGCACCCAGATGATTTGGATTGGGCGAGAGGGAACAGTGTCGGAACGCAAGATACCGGAGGCCGGGGATGCCACCCGTCCAACCGCGTAGTTGTAGACTGCAGGCTTGGAATCACTGAAAATGTATTCCGCGGAGGTTTGCGTGATGGCAAGGGCAATAGCTGCCTCTTCGGCCTCGACCGAGGTCGAAGTGTATACTGAGGCAGTAAGAGTGGGTCGAAAAGAGTTGTCAGTGACTGCAAGGGCATGGGCTGGGTAGTGGCGGTACGGGGCGGCATCCACGTAAGCCACGGCGGGTTGCCGTTCGTACTGACGCCAGAGCGCGGAGGCTCGCGCTGCTCTACGGGACGGGTGGTGTTCAGGGTGCATATTCTTAGGGAGGGGATTAACGGTTAGCAGGGAGTAGACGTGGGAAGGGATGGGCAGTGAGGTGGGAAGAGGGGTAAGAGGGGAGAGTTTAAGGGTAGAGAGAAGTGCGCGACCAGGCCGAGTGCGGGAGAGACGGAGGAGCTGGGCCGTGCGATGGGCCTCCGTCAGCTCTGTAAGGGAGTTGTGGACGCCCATCGACAGTAACCGAGCCGTTGAAGTAGATGTGGGAAGAGACAGGGCCGACTTATATGCCTGACGAATGAGGCTGTTGACTTTGTCTTCCTCGGTGCGTGAAAGGAAAATATACGGAAGAGAATAGATGAAGCGGCTGAGAACGAAGGCCTGGACTAGGCGGCGGAGGTCGTGTTCGCGCATGCCGTGGTGACGGTTGGCAATGCGGCGTATTAGGCGGATGGTCTGGTGTACAGTGTTTGTGAGTCGAGTGATGAGGGTGGTGTGCTTGCCATTGGACTGAAGAAAGAGTCCGAGAATGCGGAGAGTAGAGACGAGGGGAATGGGTGTGCCGTCAAGGGAGACTGTGAGTGGAGAAGGCGACAGGGGGGCCATCCCCCGAGGCAGAAAGAGCAAAAGCTCCGATTTGACCGGGGAGCAGCTCAACCCGACAGACCGGGCGTGAGTCGCCACCGCGTCCACGCCCGCCTGGAGAGTGGTCTCCATGTCGCCAAGATTGCCGGTGGTCACCCATAGGGTGATGTCATCGGCGTAGAAAGCATGAGACAGAGCTGGGATAGTGCGTAGAGCACGTGCCAGCGGGAAGAGGGTGACGTTAAATAGAAGAGGGGACAAGACAGAGCCTTGGGGAGTACCCTTGTTGCCAAGGGAGAAAGAAGGAGAACAAAGTGGGCCGTACGAGATCTCGGCTGTGCGGTGGGCGAGGAAAGCGGTCACGTAAGCATGGACACGGGGTCCGACATGAAGGGAGGAGAGAGCGTCCAAAATGGCGGTGTGGTGTACATTGTCGAATGCTTTGGTAAGGTCCAGCGCCAGGATAGCTCGAGCGCGTTTGTGGTGGGAGGGGTGTAGGACATCCTCGGAAAGCTGGAGCATGACATCCTGGGTGGACAACTGGGGACGAAAGCCGAACATAGAGTCCGGATATAGGTCATGATGATCCAGATAGGTCTGGAGGCGAGCCAGGATGACGTGCTCGAACAGCTTGCCGAGACAGGAGGTGAGAGAGATGGGGCGGAGGTGCTCGAGGGCAATAGGTTTACCGGGTTTGGGGATGAAAGAGACACGTGCATGGGTCCAGGAGGAAGGAAGAGTACCAGCCTGCCAATGCTCATTGAGAAGGTCAGTAAGGGCTTCGAGGGAGGGGGTATCTAGGTTTCGGAGTGCCTTGTTAGTGATGCGGTCCACCCCCGGGGCCGAAGTGGTGCGGAGCGTGAGTAGCGCCGCACGAACCTCTCCCAGGGAGATGTCCGCCTCAAGGTCAGGGTTGGGGGAACCGGTGTAGGCGGGAAGAGTTGTAGGGGGGTCGGTGCAGAGGTAGCGGTCCCGGAGGGCCGCCAGGAAGTCAGTATCGGTGAGTGGGGAGGAGTGAAGGAGATGGGATATATCCTTGCGCTGGGAAGCTTTGGTGTGTGTAGGGTCTAGCAGCACCCTGAGAAGTGACCACGTGTCGCGGAGACCCAGGTTGCCGGCCATGCGGTCGCATGTCTGGCCCCACTGTTGTCGAAGAAGAGAGGAGCAGTGCTCCTCCATGTCCGACGCGAGCCGGGCCAAACGGAGGCGCAGGCGGCGATTGTGTTTCTGAGCCTGCCACCGGCGGTGGACAGCGTGATAGGCCTCCCAAAGGTGCAGTAGACGGCTGTCTGCCGTGGTGGAATGTGGTGCTGCAGGGAGTGTGGATGTGGCAGTATGGACGTCTGCCAAAAGGGTCTCAGTCCAGGCAGAGAGATCGGTGATAGGAGCAGAGGAGGAAGTAGAAAGACGAGTGGAACGGAAGCGGTCCCAGTCAACTATCTGGGTGAGACGAGTAGAGGTGCGAGCAAGGGAGGGGAGAGGGAAAGTGGTGCAGAGGATGTAGTGATCGCTACCGAAGGAGACTCCCGTATTAGACCAGGTCGGATCGGCTACATTTTTGGCGAGGGTAAGGTCCGGATTGGTGTCTCGTTGGACACTGGATCCGATCCTGGTGGGGCGAGCGAAGTCATTAAGGACGGAAAGACATTCATTGTGGATGAAAGTCCAGAGCGAGTGGCCCTTGCGGGTGTTCTGGGGGTAGCCCCAGCTAGTATGAGGTGCGTTGAAATCGCCCAGAACGACCATGGCGTTGCGGCCAGCGCAGGAGAGCGCTTTGCGGAGGACGAGGAGTAGAGGGGCTGAAGGGGCTTTGGGAGGGCTGTACACATTGAGAACAAAGAGGCTTGCCTCAGTGCGACGGCGGGGAAGGATTTCGAGGAGGAGATGGGCACATGCTGAAACGTCCAGCTGGTGCAGCACGGCAGCAAGGTTACGGTGCACCAGGGTGGCAACGTTTGGGTGGGTCTCAGAAGAAGGATGAAAGGAGGTGTAGTCGCGCAGCTTCACGGGAGCTAGGGGTTCCTGGAGTGCTAGGACAGAGGGGAGAGTGTCGGGAGGGATGTTCTGGAGGTGGAGCTGCAGGGTGCTCCGCTTGCCGCGGAACCCCCGACAGTTCCACTGCCAGAGATTAAGGTGCGGGGGGTGTCTGGCCATGATGGATGGCGGGGTCACCGGACGGAGTTGGGGTAGGTGCCGGGGGGAGGGGGGCGGGGAGCGAGAGGTGCGCGAGGGTGGCCTCAGTCGCGCTCTGGCGGGCCTCTAGGACCGCGACCCTGGTGTCTAGGGCGGCAAGGTGGGATTCGATGGTGGCCACGCGGTTGTCGACACTGGCGATGCGCTCCTCAAGTCGCACGAAGCGCGCCATGACGCGCTGCTCAAACGCCTCCAAGAAGGAGGTTGTTTTGCGAACGATGTCACGCTCGGGCGCTACGTCATCGGAAGAGGGTGATCGGCGTTTGTGCGGGGGGTGGCGGGTGGAAGAGGAGGCGCGCGATGACGCAGCCGAGGGTGCCGTGTTCATTGGCTCCTCTGCTGGCGCCAGCTGAGGCGGCGTTTGTGAAGTTGCGGTAGCTGGGCAAGGAGAAGGAGAAGGAGCGGGGGAGGACAGACGCGCTAGCGCGGCCTGCAACTGGCGCGACAGCTCCTGAATTTGTAGCTGCTGGGCAGCGATAGTGGCCTTGAGGGCCGCGGTTTGGGGGTCCGACGTGTGAGGCTGCGATTTCCAGCTTACCGGTGATGTGGTGGTGGGGGCGGTGGACGCCTCGGACCTGGGCAGAGGCGGGAAGGAGACGGAGCGGTGGCGGCTGGCAGACCGGGCACCACGGGAGGGAGAGCGGCGGCGGGAAGGCCGAGAGGTCTTGTGGATGGGCCCGGTGGGTGGCGCTGGTGGGGGAGGCTGAGGCTTAGAGGTGGCCGGAGGTGACGACGGGCCGTTCCGGTCGAACCGGAGCTTGCACGGACGCGAGCCCGTGACGTGGGCTCCCCTGCACAAGATGCAGCAGGGGACGCAGGTCGGGGGCTCGACTGCCTTGTGAGCCTGGCCGCAGCGGTGACAGAGGGTGGATTTGGGCTTCGTGCACACGTCCGCGCGGTGGCCGGGAGCCCAGCAGTTAGTGCAGGCCTCGGCTTTCGGGCGGAACGGGTGGCAGCGGTAGATCCCGCAGTTGAAGACGATGGCACTGGGGAGTGTTGTAGTGCCGACGAAGGTGATTAGGATAGATTGCGAGCGCCCCATCTGGCGTGCGTCGGCGATGGCGTAGGGGGTGTTGACATTCATGGCTTGTAGATCTTGGACGATCTCGTCCTGGGTTTGGGAGTCCACGGCGTTGTATATAATGCCGCGGAGGGCGTTGTCGGGTGCTGCCATGTAGGCACGCAAAGGGTAAGAGGTGGGACCCAGGCGGAGTTCCGATACCCGAAGGTAGAGACGAGCGCGGGGTTCAGATGGGGTGCTGATAGTCAGGGAGTTGTTGTACGGATTGATCCGTACACGGTCGGCGGTGCGGGCGGTGGCATAGTCGATGGTGGCAAGCGTGCAGAGGATTTGTAGCAGGGCTCCGTTAGTGGTAGTGCGGAGGTCAAGCCCCCCTCCCGGTCTGAAAACGATTTTGAAGTCCTCTGCTGGGAGACGAGGGAGGGGAGCGTGACGACGGAGAGTGGTAGTGCTGGGGGTGATGGCTGGCGGTGGAGTAGGGGTCTTGGATGGGGGCGAGGCAGGCGGCGTTGAGGCGATGGCCTGGTGGGCCGCGGCTGCACGGTGTGCTTTCACGCCACGGATCCATCGTGAGTCGGCTTCTAGCTCAGCAGGGGTGATGGAGACGCCTTCGACTTGGTATGCCATGTCGGCGGCTTGGATGGTCACGAACGGTTTCGGCGGAGGTGGTGAAAACGGGCGGCGTCGGCCGCAGGTGTGGCGTGGAACGCAGCTGCGCGTTGCGCAGGCGCTCGGAGTCGAGCGTTGCGCGCTATGCTTAGCGCGTCGGTGGCGTAGCAGATCACAAGGGTTCGAAAAGGTCGAAAATGGTCGGAGTCATTCCTGAGTGGTGGCTTTCCTCAAACGTTCACCCGTGATAGCGACGCAGCGAACCGCCGGTACTCATACCAAACGACACGACATCGCAAAAGTAGCGTCGTTCCCTGGCGCAGTTTCCGCGCTTTCGGCCGACCCCTAGAGGTCTCAGTCGAAGTGACTGTCTCGACCAAACATAAAACAATGCAAAAAAAGCCGTGAAATGCTATTTGCATGCTGTATTAGCAAATCTGAGACAATAATAAGGAAGCGATTTTGCGTTCTATCCAATTTTCATTGGTCT